>NC_056729.1:394006995-394189495 GCF_019279795.1 Protopterus annectens | reverse complement strand
CGATATCAAAGATCTTGGAGAGATCTAAAATGAGGGCTGAGGAAAGCTTGCTATTATTTTGGTTATGGTTTATGGTGTTAGAGAAGGATAGGAGGGCTAAGGTGGTACTGTGGTGTGGCCTAAAACCATGCTGAAGAGTTAGCCAACAGCTTATTCTGGGTACAATAATGCATAAGCTGTGTATGGACACACTTCTTCATAATTTTAGCCAATGATGATAGAATAGCTATGGGTCTGAAGTTTGACAGTTCAAAGGAGTTGCCTCCTTTATGGAGTGGTATTACATGCAATATTTTCCAAATGGAGGGGATGATGATCATGCTGGGAATTGTTAGGTCAAGGCTGTCACCCAGTTCTACTGGTATCCCATGCATGGGGGAATAATGCCATCACCACTGCAGTGACTTCACCCAATAGAAGCCTGACCTCCTTGGCCAAGGGGAGGCTGAAGTTAGGAAGCAGTCCAGTCACCACCTCTAAAATGTATGTCATTTTTCAGTTAAACAAATAAACTGCCACATATACCACCATCTAATTTTTCATTATGCCCTGTTTGTGTGTCTATTCCCTGTAGAAATTAAAAGGGACAGGGTGATGCACAGGAGTAGACTAGAGTATCTAAGACAGCACCAGGGTAAGCATATATGCTTTCATGAAAAATGTCTCTTATGACAGCTGCAGCCATTAAAAGTATATATATATATTCTGTTTTAAGAAATCTCTTTGGCCTGGTGTTTTTGTCCTGTGTGAGAGATAGACACTTAAATATATTTATTTCTGTTTTAAGAAAACTGCTTAACCTGGTACTTTCTCCTATGTGAGATACATAAACTTAAATATATTTATTTCTGTTTTAAGAAATCTGTTTGACCTGGTGTTTTCTCCTATGTGAGAGATAGACACTTAAATTATCAAGGCTGTATATTTTACATGTTTTTTTTTCATTGGTTAAATTGTTTCTTGAGTGATATTTAAATACACAGTGAATTTCTGGGCCTTTGTCTTTTTCAGAAAACATTTCATACATTTCTATAGCCTTGGTAACTGTCTCAAAGAAGTCCACCAGGTTTAGGAGGCATGATCTGACCTTAACAAAGCCAAACTGGGTAGGGTCCAGTGTTTGGAGGTTCTCAATGTCTCTGTTAATGAGTTCCATGATGATGCACTCCATAGCCTTGCAGACTAAATAGTCAGGCTTATAGGGTGATAGTTGCCGGGGTCTGTTGTGGCTCCACCTTTGTGGAGTAGAATAACCATTGCTGTGCCCCAATCTATGGGTACCTAGCCTGTGGAGAGGCTGAGTTTGAACAGTGTGTTTAGGTGAGGGGTTAGTTCGTCTTTGAGCTCATGTAGGATGCAGCCTGGAACACCATCCGGTCCCATTGATGCTGTGTTTTTGGCTTTGGAGAGGGCTGTTTTAACCTGAGTGTCTGTGATTTCAGGGGCTCTACATTCTTCTGGTATATTTATGGGCCTTTTTGGGGGTGAGTGAGGGTGAAGTTTGCTCTGAACCTGTCTGCCAGGATGTTGGCGAAATCGGTCGGTTCAGTGTATTTTGTGACATTCTGCACTAACTCCAAGCAGATCTGAGCATTGCCACTTAGATTCTTGACATAGCTAAAGAATGACTTGTGGTTATCTTTGGAGTCCTTGACAATTTTTCTTTTGAAGATAGCCTTGGATGATTTTATGAGGGATCGTAGTTTCTTGCTGATACTGATCAGGGATGTCTTCCCTTCTTGGGATTTTACTCTTTTCTTTACTAGTTTCCTCCTTTTATTGTATAGCTTGTTTATGGCAGGGGTCCACCAGTCTGGTTTCCTTTTCTTGGAGGAGTGAGTCTTGGTTTTGCTTGGGATAGCATGATCCATGAATTCTTGTAGGTGCCCGTAGAATGCATTAGTAAAGGATTTTGCAACTTGGACAGCATTATCCTTTAGCATGGTGGTTTTGAAGCTTTCCAACTCAGTCTTAAGTAACGTAAAGTTTGCTTTTGAAAAGTTTTTCACGGTGGTTTCCTTGACCAGGGGTGGGGGCAGAATGTGGATATCCAGAGTGATTTGTTTATGGTCAGATCTAACCAGCAAGGGGTTGACCTCCAGTGTGGAACACTGGTCGCCCATGTTGGTGATGACCAGGTCCAATATGTTGTCACTTCTGGTGGGAGTGTTGACCAGTTGATCCAGGGTATTTGAGTTTATAAATTCTGGGAAATGTTGGGCAAGGGAGTTAGTACTTGAATAGTTCTCTCAGTTAATGTTTGGGTAATTGAAATCACAAAAACTACAAAAACTGTGTGAGTATGGCAGCTGCAAGGTCTCAAAATAAGAAAGGCATTCCAAAAAAGAATAGAGAGATCAGCATACAAATAACTTGAAATCACTCAATATTAGGGTGCTTTGTAGGTCCTTTGTGTTTCCCAGTGTTTCCAGAAACACAGAATTGGGGTCCTGGGACATGGTGGATGATCTGTAGCAAGCTACAATTTGAATTGCAGTTTTTCCCATTGTTAGCTGCATGTGGATGATCTCTGAAGCATCGTGCTGTGCCACTAACCTGGAGGTGTGGGTATCCTTGATGAATATGGATACACCCCCACCTTTTGTATTTCGGTCCGGGTTCTGTGGCCAAAATGTATGGTATGAGTTGTAGCCTGATAGTGCTGGGGTGCTCTCTGGAACCTTAAACCAGGTTTCTGTTACTGCACATAT
This sequence comes from Protopterus annectens, assembly GCF_019279795.1. Taxonomy (NCBI): domain Eukaryota; kingdom Metazoa; phylum Chordata; order Ceratodontiformes; family Protopteridae; genus Protopterus; species Protopterus annectens. Next base: position 394,186,784 of record NC_056729.1, on the reverse strand, counting down.
ATCGATTTTCTCCATACTGAGGAGTGCCTCGAGTGCATGCATTTTGAGGTTTAGACTTCTGGCATTGAGTAGCATTACCCTCAGTTTTTTGTCACTTGTGCTTTTTACAGTGGTGGGTTTGTCTTTTGAGCCTTGCCTAAAAAAGGCACTATGGGGGTGGCAATAGCCTTGGCTAGTATTCAAAAGCCTAAGGGCGACAGGTGCAAGCCATCTCTAGCAAAGCAGCGTGGCTTGTTGAGCATGTCATCCCAGGCAGACAGACACTGGATCCCCTTTGAATGACACCAGAAACTTAGCCAATTGTTGAAATTGATATTTTTTTCTCTATACCTTGGTATCATTCTTGGTGAGGGTAGGATGCTACTCAGGGTCAGGGTCATACCGGCCTGGGCTACGTGATCAGAGAGCTCTTCCATGTCTCTTTTCATGTAGTCCAGGGAGGTACGGCTCAGGTCATTCACACCAACATGGACAATGACAGAGTCGTATTTGTACTTGTTCTGGAGTGACCCGAGTGCTTGTGTTATGTGGTGGATCCTGGCACCTTGGCTGCTTTAAGTAGTTAACTATACTGTATTATGCTGTATCTGTTAACTATAGGGCTGTTGTATGTAGGTTGTGTGGTCTTGTAACACTTGGGCTCCAAACCAGCCATTCTGCATTAAGAAGGTGTTTTTCTCCACCCTTGTGCCAGAAGTGTGCTACTCTAACCTGAGTTGGGGATTTCTGGTGGAAAGCTTATTGTGTGCTTTTCTTATTGGTGGTTAGCTTAAAACATTACTTGTATTTAAGCCTCACATTTGTGCAGTGCTATTCTTAGTGCAGCAGCAGTTAGCAGTGCTCTGCATAGAGGCAAAAGCCTAGAAGTTCAGTTTTTCCCTAAATAGCTGCCAGTGAAATCCTTCCAAGCATTTCTGCTGCTCTATAAGCAACTCAGTTGTGCACTGAGCAGTGTTGTCTTATTGATCAACCTTAGCCTACACAAAGTGTAGGTGTCTCTTGTAGTCAGTGCTACCAGCACAGTCCTGTCAAATTATCCCATAACCTTCTCATATAAAACATTTCACTGGCCAGCCTGACATTCATAGGCCTCCTGAGGCAATGTAGCAATTGTCTCATGTATACTGAAAGCAACTTACTTAGGAAAAATAGACAAATACTTTATGTGAGAGATGTAGTTACACTATGAAATTGTAGGCAAGACTCTCACATAAGGACAAATCAAATGACAAACAGGTTGTGAGCACACACACACACACTTCCCACACTAAATAAGAACATGACACATAAACTCACATATGCGGAGGTACTCACTAGTAATCACCAAAAGATCAGAGACATCCCAAATAGAAACCACTTGCACACATAATGCAAAAAGACAATCACAACACATCACAACACACACAGACACACACACCGGGTCTATATCACATTGTCACATTGTAAAAATATCGAACGGCTACAATGTCAAAAATGCAGTTCAGCAAAATGTTTTTTGTGAGATCGCTGTACAGTGAGGATCGGAAAATTTGCCCTTTCCTCACTGTAGTGCGATCTTGGAGTTGGTATATATAATTCACGGGGGGGGGGTGTGTGGGGCACTGCCCCCCTCAAGAACAGTTTTGCTAAATGGCATTTTTGATATTGTAGCCATTCAACATTATGGCTATGCGATAATGTGATATAGATGCCACACACCAATGTCTCAACAAATAAGCCCATAAGGTGTGCCACCACAAAACCTAATTTATTGGTCATAGGTGACTACATTGTGAGACACACAGATGTACCCCTCACCAGACTAGATAAGGAGCAAGTTGCTGTTTGCTGCCTGTCAGGTGCCAGGATCCATCAAGTCAGTTAAGCACTTAAGACACTCAACTACAATACCAGTATGACTTCATTATAGCCCATGTGGGAGTGAATGACTTGAGACATACCTCACTGGACTATATGAAGAGAGACATGACTGAGTTCTCAGATTATCTGTCACAGGCAGGTAAAAGCCTAGCCTTAACTGGCATCCTACCTTTTCCAAGGGTGATGCCACAATACAAACAAAAAATGATTGACTTTAACAATTGGCTTAGCTTCTGGTGTCAGTCCAAGGGCATCCAATAACTGTCAGCTTGGGAAGACATGGTCAACAGGCCATGCTGCTTTGCCAGAAATGTTATGCACCTGACTCCTCTAGGCTTTTGGATACTGGCAAAGGCATTAGCCACCGCTATTATGCCTTTTGTAGGCAGTGTCAAAATAATCAACCTCCCAATGTAACACAATCCTCTCTAGATAAACTGAAGGTACTGCTGCTTAGTGCTAGGAGTCTAAATAAGAAACTGTACTCCCTGGAAGCAGTCCTCACTTTGGAAGATGCTGATGTTTGTGCAGTCACCAAGTCATGGTTCAAATGTGTGGAAATCACCACAGCCATGCAAGGCTACAATGCCTTCCATAGATTCAGACCACAAATTGAGCATGAAAGACCCAAATGAGGAGGTGTATCCATTTTCATTAAGGATAAGTACACCTTGAGACTGAACAAATAATATGACTGTCTTGAGCTACTCCATGTCTGATTAACTATAGGCAAAGCCCCCTACCACATCATACCAAGCTATAGGTCCCCCACCATGAAACTAGAAAAGCATACTGCATACCTGGACTTACTGGAGTCACTTGTCATACAGCCCAACACCTTACTAATGGGTGATTTTAATTATCGTACCATCGACTGGAAAACATAATGACCTCAAACATGAAGGCTCAGAGGTTCTTGGACTTTGTCATTCCAAATGCTCTGGAACCACTAGTTAGCACACCCACAAGAGGCTCAAATGTCCTACAGATTGTACTCACTAACATGGGAGAGCATTGCATCCCCCTCCCCATGTGATGTCCTTACCAGTAAGATTGGACCATAAATCATTCTCATTTGATGTAATTATAATATTAGATACCCCATCAAGCTCAAAATAACTTAAGAATTTTTCAAAGGCAGATTGCCTACTACTAAATGATGGTATAAGAAATTTCAAAGCCCCATCAAATGCAGATAACATGGACTCCTATACGGAGGTGTATACCAATGCCCTGTATAACCACTTAAGCAGTTGCATAGAATTAGCTGTTACTAAACCCAATTAAAACCAGGTCTTGCCAAAAAAAAAAAACAAGCCACCCTGGTGGATCCATAGTATAAACAGGCTATACAGCAAGAAAATGAAGCTGATATTGAAGAACAAGATGGAACTGGCTTTGTAGAGGAAGAAATCCTTCTCTAGCTTAAACAAACAAATTAGAGATCCCGTAAAGTCCTCCAAAGCTTATTACAAAGCAAAAATAGCCTCCCTATCTAAGGATAATCACAAGGCACTCTTTAACTGCATCCAAAATCTATAAGGGAATACCCAACTATGCACTGACCTGGTTGTGGATGGCACTATCCATACTCAGCTGGAGGTAATGGCCAATCTGCTATCTGACAGATTTGGAGCAAACTTCATCACCCCCCACCTACCCCTGTTCTGTTTGTCTGTGTCATCCTCCAAAGTATACCTGCTTCCATTCCTCAGCCTATTATCTCAATGGCATCAATGGTACCAGACAACATCCCAGGTTGCCTTTTAAGCAACTTAAAACATGACCTAGCAAACCCACTTGGATCCCTGTTCAACCACAGTGTGCAAACTGGCTATGTTCCGGTGGAATGGAGGACAGCAACTGCACGAAGAGGACCATCAACCGACCCTAAGAATTATATCCCCATAAGCTTGACTAGTGACATCTGCAAGATTATGAAAAGAATAATTAGGGACCTTATTAACAAGGAGATAGGTAATCTTCAAACTCTGGGCCAAACCCAGTATGGATTCATTAAAGGTAGATCAAGCCTGTTAAACATGGTTGACTTTTCTTTGAAAAAGTCACCAAGGCTCTGGACAAGGGAAAGACAGTGCATAACCACCTATCTTGACCTAGCTAAGGCATTTGACACAATCTCCCACTCAAGTATTATGCAGAAACTTTCCCAGTTGGGAAATAACCCCTACATTACCAGATAGGTAGCCAACTGGCTCACCAACAGGACACATACTGTCAAAGTGGGTGACTTCACCTCTAGCAAAAGACCAGTCACCAGTGGCGTACCACAGGGTTCTGTGCTGGGCCCCTTACTGTTCAGAATTTATTTCTCAGAAGTCCAGGAAAACTTGGACAGCCTGTGGCTGACCAACTTCACTGATGGCTGCAAATTGGGAGCAATCGAGTCCGTCAGTGATGTTAATATACTGCAGACAGGGTTAATGCAGACAAATGCCAAAGTCATGGGTTAAAGCTAAATGCAAAAAATTCATTATTATTATTCCATTTGGGAAAGTGGACATCCTTGCTAATTACATTATAGACAGCACCCCCTAAGTATAGACCCAGTGGCACATGATCTGGGAAATCTGATTGAAAGCAATCTGAACTGTGGCCACCACATATCCACAGTAATAAGGACATCCTTCTATGTGGCACATCTTATAAGTAAAGGCATCGCATCCAGATCTATGGATGTTAGAATTCTATTATATGTGGCCCTCATCAGACCAATAATTGAGTACAATGCTCCCTTTTGAATATATCTCACCAGATGCCTGCAACAATTGGAGAGACCACAGAGGTTTCTCACTAAGAAATTACAGGGTATACAAATCAAGTTTTACAAAGAAAGACTGAAAGTCCTGTCACAGTATGCTGTCTCCTACAGGTTGCTAAGAGGTGAACTGTGCCTGGCTTACAGAGCAGTCTCTGACACGGCCCTGATAGAAATGCTACACATTCATAAATCAAACTGGACAAGGGTCACTCACTCCAGAGATCTTAAACTAGCCTATGACATGAACAGATTATGGATAAAGGGGGATCATCAACCGACCCTGTGAATTATATATCCATAAACTTGACTAGCCTCATCTGCAAGACTACTGAAAGAATCATTATGGACCTTATTAAAAAGGATATAGGTAATCTCCAAACTGTGGACCCAACCCAGTTCTGGTTTTCCTTAACTCATTACATCTGAGTGACGCTTCCAGGTGCATCTGCAATTAACGCCAATCTGATGATGCGTTAAATATTGCTTGCTCATATTTACATCAATAATTCCAAAACCATGCTATGTACAAGGTTTTAAAATAATTCATCTTAAAGCTTACACAATGGCAGACTCAACTATGTTAATATTTGATATCTGTCTAGTGCAGGTAAATGCATATTAACTGTTGTTTTTATGATATTAATTTATATGGATATAATTTTCACATTCTTCTAAATATCTCAACAACCAAGTAACACAGACAGAACTCTTTAGCATCATATGAAAGCTCTCAGCTAGATGAATAAAATGATGCTGGCTGTATGTGTGTAACTTGAGTGGTTGCTGAGATATTGTAAGTTGTTTACAAAATATTACAAATGTAATAGTTACTGTATTTACTGTTACTAATAAACTTCAGTTTAAGACCTAGAACCTAAAGAACACTACAACTCTAAAAATAAGTTGTGCTGAAGAGTTTGCCATTTATACTTCTTTCATAAACCTTATGGTTCCAGAGTTATGAACATTTGTTTGAAATGTGAGGACATAATTTCATTTTGTCAAAATGCTTAGGCTCTGCCCATTGGAAGTTACAGTTTAAACTTCCAGAACTACATTGGAGTGAATAAGTTAAAGGTATATTGATAGCACTCTGAACTTTGACCACCACATATCCAGACTAATAAGGAAATCCTTCTGTGTGGCGCATCTTATAAGTAAAGGCATTACATCTAAATCTAAGGATGTTATAATTCCATTATACTCGGCCCTCATCAGACCAATAATTGAGTAAAATGCTCCCTTTCCCTTACACAGTAAGACTGAAAGCCCTGTCACTGTATGCTGTTTCCTACAGGTTGCTAAGATGTGACCTGTGACTGTTTTACAGGGCAGTCTCCAACCCAACCCTGATGGAAATGCTACACATTTGTAAATAAACTGAAAAAGGGTCACTCACTACAGGGATCTTAACCTAGCCTCTGACATAAACAGGTTATGCTGGAGAGATATATACATCTCCCAGAGACTGCCACTTCTCTAGAACAAGCTTCCATTTCATGTGAAACAGAGCCCCTCCCTGACCCTCTTTAAATGCAACCTAAATCAATGGATGGGTGACAGCAAATTCCTTCCTGGGGTGGCACCCATGTCCCTCCTGGACAGAGGAATTAACTACCATACAGCCTTACTTCTGTGAACTTCGTTCATCTAATTACTGACAACTGAGGCAATCTGGGATAAATATGGCTAGGCTTGTAAGGGCTCTATGGCTGTTAGCCAAGTAACATTCTATGAACCTATGAACTTCTACCTGTATAACTTTTCTACAGCATTACCACACCTGTTTGTACTATTATATAATTAGCATGACTGTATAATGTTACACGTATCATTCTGCATGCTTTCTCCTGTTTTTAATTTCTCCAAATCTTTTCGGTTTCTAATACCATGATGGGAATGGACCCCATTCCTAAGCCAAAGTACGATTAAAGTTCATGAAATTAGTATTGTTTCACTCTTTGATGATAGCCAAAAGTGCTCTTCGCAGAACCCACAATGTGCCCAGTAATGACTCCTTCTGCAATTCATATGAGGTTACATGGCTTGGAAACATATCTAAATATGGTTGTAAATTCTTTTTTATAAGACCCGTTGCTCCTACTACTATTGGAATTGTCTGGGTATCTTTCTTCCACATGGCTCTTGTTTCTGCCTGCAGATCCAGGTATTTTATGACTTTGTGTTTCTCTGTATGCAAGACATTGTAGTCACTAGGTGTGGTGATTTCAATGATCAATGCTACTTTTGTCTTCTTTTCTTGGACCACTATATCCGGTTTTCTAGCATCTATCTTTTGAATTGTTAGTATTAGGTGATTCCATGTGATATAAACTTCATTATTTTCTATGATTCTTTGTGGCTCATGTTTCCAGTGTTTTTCAGCCACTTCGATACCATAATGTTTGCACAGTCTCCAGTGTAACAGTCTCGCCACATTACTATGCCTTTCAGTATACAGTCCCTCTGACATTATTGCTTCGCAACCAGCAACAAGGTGTGTGACTGTTTCCAATTCGGTTTTACAAAACCTACATATGTCTGTTTCTCCCACATGTTCAATGGGCTTTGTAAACCAGCGTGTACGTAGCCCACTATCATGGGATGCCAATATTAACCTTTCATTTCTTGATGTGAATTCACCTCTCCTTAACCATTCCTGCATTCGTTCTTGATCAACATGAGGATCTTCCAGAAGTTTTCTATACTTGCAACTATATTTATGTTTTTTTTCCACATTTATTGCCTTCTCATCTGGTCCTTCGTTCTTTCTTTTGTTTTTTTAGCACATTCAGTTGCTGCCTGGTTTTTATCTACTTCTGGTTTGTTTTCCATTCCTGCTTGACATCAATATGCTTCTGCTAAGTTAAGCAGAGATGTCATCTTAGATTTATTCTCCTCATGTTTCAAAACTTTCACTACATTTGGATCTTGTGAGGTCAGTAGATATGTGAGGAGTCCCACAATTGCAGATCAATACATGTAATCAATTTCAAGGAAGCCCATCCCTCCTTTGGAATGGGGAATATATAATCTTGGTATACACTGATTTTTATAAATCATTTGGTGAGCATGAAGCATCCTTCTTGTTTTAATATTCAATCTATCCAGTACTTTTTGGGGCTAGTTAATCACTCCAAAACTATAAGTAAGGACAGGAAGAGCAAACTGATTTATGGCTTGGATCTTATTCCTAGATGTCAATGCTGCTTTCAGGATTAATTTAAGTCTTCTAAAGTACTCCTTACTGAGATTTATTTGCATTTGTTCATGATTTATTGCTGAGCCTTCATCAGTTCCCAAATATTTATACACTCCCTCTTGCTCACATTCTTGTCCCAAACTGATGTTTTCCTGGTGCTGCAGTTTTCCTTTTTTAAAGGTTGCTTTTGCACATTTATCATGACCGAATGACATTCCAATATCATCTGAAAAAGTTTTGACAACCTGTAGCTGTGCTTTCAGTTCCTCATCTGATGAGCTATACAATTTTAAATCATTGACAAAGAGAAGATGAGAAGTCATTAGACTTTGTTGTTTTCTAGAAGCCAAATTGTAGCCATGGCCTAAGCTGTTAAGTAAACAGCTTAATGGATTAATGGCAAGGCAGAATAGCAACAGTGAGAGTCACCCTGGAATATCCATCTTTAAATTTTTATCCCTGGGATAATAATCTGTCCTTTATCATGGCTTAATTGCAAAGTGGTCTGCCAGTGTTTCATGGTTACTTTAATGTAGGGTGTATCTTATACATTTTTAAGCACTCTTTGATCCATGAATGTGGGATACTATCAAATGCTTTTTTGTAGTCAATCCATGCCATGCTTAGATTCTTTCCCTTCTTACAGTTTTCCACTATAACTTTGTTTAACAACAAATGATCCTTTGTTCCATGTGATTTTCTTTTATTGCCCCTTTGTTCTACTGCCATAATTGAGTTTTCTTCTAAATGATTATAAACGTTGTCGCGTCAATTCCCGTGTGTAGTTTATACATCGTTGGAAGACAAGTTATTGGTCTGTAATTTTTAGGGTAGCTTGCAGGATCACTCTTAAGTAAGCACTGTTTTTCCTGTTGTTAACCAGTGCGGTGTGTGTTTGGGGTGCACATATAAATAGTTCTTACTCATGGCTAAATCCTCGTGCAAAGAAGTTAATACTTTAAGCCAAAAGTTAGGTACTGCATCTGGGCCTGGGGTTTTCCAGTTAGAGGCTTTTCTCAACTTTGTTTCAATCTCTCTGGCTATTTCATCCCGTTTCATATCCTGTACTTTTAAACTTCTTATTCTTTCTTTTACTTCTTCTATCCATTTAGCATCTTTGTTATGTTCCACAGGATCTCCATAGATACTTCTCCAAAATGTATCTACTTCCTCTTTATTTGGTGGTCTTTCAATTCCTTTTACCTAATTTCCCAATTCTCTATAAAACTTTTTTGGGTCATCAATAAATTGCTTATTGTATGCTTTTCCCTTATATTTATCTTCATATCTTCAAGTCTTTCCGCCTGTTTTGAAATTTTTAATTTGTTATCTCCAATAGTGCATAATAGATCCTGGTCTGTTCTAACACTGCACATTGCTTTTATCAAATTTGTCTTTCTTAGTATTTTTGCTGATCTATTCCCTCTTCTATAATCTTATAATAATGACACTTCTTGTCTTAGCTGCTTTATAGTTTCCTCTATTCCATATTTCCATGATGGTATTCGCTTCCACCCCCTCTTTTCACTCGCTACCCTGTGTTCCTGTGGTAGAACTTTATCTGTTATTAATTTAGCAGCACAGTAATATATTATGTTTACTTCTGTTACATCGCATGGATCTCTATGGACAGTCCTAATTACTGTGTTCATTTGTTTTATCAAGCTTCTGGCTTTTGGGGTTATATTAACTTTCTGCAGTCTATTTCTCTCATTGATCTTGCTATATCTGTCTTTGTCTATTAAATCAAGCAACTCTTCTCTTAACTCCTTTTCTTCCAAACTGAGGGCACATCCCTTGTTTTCTGTTTCCTGTGGGCATTTTATAGAAAGTTCTATAGCATCTTCCTGTGGCACATTCTCTTCAATTTCATCCTGTGTCATCTGTTGCTCTGTCATATGGAAACTCACTAGCCTATCACCCCTCAACATTGACTGCATCAGAGTTTCCACAGTTTCCTGTTCCTTTCCTTGCTGTCTAGCTTCAAATGAACATTTATACTGGTTTCCTGTGGAAGGCTCCAAAATATCTTGATATGGCACCTGACCAATTGCTTCCTGTTCCACTGGCTTCCCCTTAATTTGGATATCCATTGCTCTATCCTGTTGTGGTGCTTTCTGTATTTGATTTACTACACTGAATCCTTCTCTTTGCAACTGTTCCATAACCTCAATTTCTATTTTTTTGACCTCTCCATTACTAATCTCTTTTTCTACTTTTCCTCTTAGTCTTCTTATTTTTTTGTATTGTAAAGTTTTCCATATCCGGATTCCTTTCCCTATATTTCAAATATCTTTGGTGCTGCTGTTTTTGTATTGGTCAGTTTTGCTTTCTACTTTGCATAAATATCACACCATATTAAATCTCTTTTCCTTTCCCATGTCCATATTTCTTCTTCACATCTCCTGATCTTCTTGTTTTAGGTTATTCTGGGGACTCACTCCATCATGCTGTGATGTAGACTGTGTTAGACCTTCTACATTAAATCCTTCACTTCGCAGGCACTCCATAACTTCAACTTTTATTTCTTTAACTTCTGCTTTACTAATCATCTTTTCTACATTATATCTTTGTGCTGTTAATCTTTTTATTGTGAATTTTTTCATATCTGGATGCCTTTGCCTGTATTTCTCTTCAAATATCTTTGAGACTGCCTTCTCTATATTAGTTAACTTGGTTTACTTTCTCCTTTGCATAAATATTGCACCATATCAAATCTCTATTTCCCATGTCCATATTTCTTTTTTATTTTTATATCTTTTTATATTTTTCAAATATCTCTATGTTTTGTTGTTTATATTTTCTCACTTCCTCAGATGCTTCTTTTTCCAAACAGATCAAAATGTATTGATCTACATATTGTTTTTCAAAAATCTGTTGTATTAATGAACGCAAATTTTTATTTGAAGCTTCTGGCAGTTTTTCCTGCGGAAGTATTTTTCTTTCCTCTAATTTCTCTCTTAATCATTTTGTATATCTTGTGTCCGGAAATTCTGGGCTTTTTACATAATAGTAACAATACATAATTTCTTTCTTATCCTCAATAGTCCACTCTATAGACTTTATGGCTCTTCTTTGGTATCCTCTCTCTCTCTCTTTCTTCTCTGTAGGTACACTAGTAGCTCATCATGTTAAGTCTATGTGTATTGAGATTGTTTGGATAGCTGTGAGTAAAACCCCCCCACCCCAAAAAAAGGTTCATTTTTATTTATATTATTTTATTTGTTATCCCTGTAATGCCAGTGCACCACAGTAAGATTCATATATGTAAAAATCTACAAGTTGTAGCTGTCTGGGTATTTCACAATATGCAACAGGAAGTATCTGCCCCTTATGTATTACCTATACTGATAAACATATTTCTTATGAACATGCACAGTTTTGTTGTTGTGAAAAGTCAAATAATGTCACTGGACACAAGCACAGATGTTATGCAGTTGCTATTCTCTTATGTTAGACTGCATATGAGGATGGATTTTGGCTAGCCCCCACCCCTCATATATTATAATCAGGCAAACAGGTTGATGACATACTTGGCTAAGTCCTAGTATTAAAATGGCATTATGCTTTACTCTATCTGAATCAACATAGTTAAGAATGGGATAATCATTGTTTTTGTATTTCCCTCACCCTCTTTGTCACTATCCTTTTTATTTCATATATTTATTTATTTTTGTCTGTTTGTTTGTTTGTTTTGTTTTGTTTCTCCCCATTTCTGTTTCTACTGTATGGCACAACAAAGCAACCTGCACTTAACTCATTGTCAAGGCTAGTCATCCTCCAGCAGGTGGCAGCATAGTGCCACCACCAGCAGCAGAGGTGCCAACACTGCTGTGTCCCACTCTGTTACAGTTGCCTCCACACCTCCAGTCCTACCTGCACCACCTGCCAAAGGAGAGTGTGCACAGTGGTATCCACCAGTAACAGTGAAAGTGAAGTTGACACTTTTGTCACTAATCAGGAGCTAATAGGCACCAGGTTGGATGCTTGTGGAGACTGTGCTCCAGCAACTCATTGAGTTGTATGGATGCAAAGCGCTGACACCACCTTCTGACACAGGAACCAGTGATGACAGTCCCCAGGGTAATGAGTAATCTCCCACTGGGTCTAAGCTGGCAGATACTAAATCTCTGAACACTCTCTATTGAGTCTATTCCCACCCATGTATGTTGTGAGGTCCTCCCATCATCATTTTTCCTCTGTTTTTCTATTTCACTATTGTGTTTCCCCTCTCTCATTCTGTAACCTTCTTGTCTTACCCACCTCAGACTTTCCTGACTTCCTTTCCCAAGTTTTCCTTCTCTAAAAAACTAATAAATACATACATACATAAATAGATAGATAGATAGATAGATAGATAGATAGATAGATAGATAGATAGACAGATAGTTAGATAGATAGATAGATAGATAGATAGATAGATAGATAGATAGATAGATAAAAGGGCACCTGTCCCACAAAAAGAAAAAAAATACTCCCACCCATACCTCTCACCTTCCCAATTATTTGAATAATGTACACATGACTGGATCTGATTGTTCATCATAAAATATGTAGTTTTCTAAGACATTATTGCAGATTGAATCCATTAAATAATTGCAGCTACTGTTGTAATTCATGAAGATTAAGCTAAGAAGATGAGAGGTGTGCTCTTATTGCACCCCTGCTCATGCCTTATTTGTTCACCTTGTGCTCTACACTCTGCTTGCTTCCCCTTTACACCTCTGTAATATAGTCCCATTTTCAATCTATAATCTGGTCAAAAAATAGATAAACATAACTTGCACACTTCTCCACAAAGACCACATAAAAAAAATGATATATTTCTGTGGAAATAATTTGCATAACGGGTCACAAGGAGCAATGCTGATGTGCATGTATAACCAACGAGACATAACAGTTCTTGTCCAAAGGCAAAATGAAGTCAAATCCTTGTCACACACTATGATCTTGTAATGGCATTGCACAAATAAGCTAGATATTCCTATGCATCACCATGTAAATCTGAAATAAGGTAAAGCCAATGCTTTTTTTTTCTAATTGCTGCAATGGGTCAGTGTACTCATTAAATAGTTTGTACTATACCAGTGCTGTTGTAGGGGGAGGGGGATGTTGAAACATCTGAAGGTTGTATATTGTTTTACAATGGTCTGCTTGCAGTCTGCCAGATGTACTGCATTTCCCCGATATGTGTTTTTTAAGAATTTGTTTAATCTGGCTACATCAGTGGCTGACCGTACTAATGATCTAGTTTAGAGGATATTACCAGGAAAGTCATGGGCCCAGTTCCCTTGAGGCCTATTTTTCTTTTCTTGCTATCAGTCTGCCAATGTTCTCCATTTCCCTGATATGTGTTTTATGATTCATTTTACTCTGAATACCTCAATTGCTCCCCTTGCTTGAGAGCTGGAAATATACTGCCATATGGATTGAAATGATGAGTCAGTTTCCCTGAAGGTATCATATTATCCTTTTTTTTAAATGACATTTGCATTATAGTACACATCTACTGTCTACTGCTCACACTCTGATGTTGTCAAGACCGATGCTGGTTGGTACACCATCGTGTTTTTGTACTGTATCCCGTCTATGCTAAGTTTCACAATATTTCCCTGTTCCAGTATTGTTATTATTTTGCAGCTCTGATTCAGTGGGCAGCTCCCTTTGCAATCTTCTATCCATCTCTTTGGTTTCTCTTGCTGTAATTGTAAACATTGTTTTCCCATCTGTGAGTCTGGACATGCAATGACTAACAGCGGTACTCATGCAGATTTAATATTTAGCCCAGCTGCTCATACTTCCAGCCATGAGGTACTCTAACATGATCTGGACATGAGCCTCTGCCGCTGCCTTGACAAAGAGCTGTTGGTTTATATTGAGGCTCATTGTGCACTCAGTGTCAAAGCAATCGTGGATGCAGTGTTTCTGAATCCCCAGGATAGTGCTTTCTCTTGAGAATTATAAGGATACATTACATCACTACATAGGCCTCAACTAAAAGATAAATAGAGATAGACTATAACACAACTCATAAAATATCATAATGTGTTTGCTTAAAATGAGCCACTGGAAAAGTAAACTATTTTCCTATATATCTGATATCTATATACCTGATAATAGTCATGGTTTTGGAAGCCTGCATTTTCTGTCTAACAGTTTCACAGATACACTGAGACCTTAGTAGGTGTTTTATGAAAAGTATGTACTCACATTGTTGGAAAGACTCAAAGGTAAAAGGTCAACAACATAAAAAGAAATGATCATTACTCATATGGAGCCAGAATGCTAGTAAACAGGTCTCTGTACAATAATATTTCAAGAGTAGGTGACAACTAAAGCCTGACAGGTTCTAAAAATGCATCTGAGCTGCACAACTAGGTAAGCTTTGCATAACAAGGCAACATACAGCCTAGGTTAACCCATCACTTCTTCTGTAGACTATATTACCTCTTCACTTTATACTCTTTAAATAAATGCTATGAATATCATGATTAGAACAAGTTCTCTATCCCCATTTAAGAATCAGCTGATATGGCAAAAAATATGTGGCACATATTTGATACCCGCATGTATAACATTTTCTTTCCTATTAGAATATGTGGAACTCCTGAAAGTAGTAGATTTTACTCTTTTACTGATCATGAATCAGATAATGCGGTCAGCAAAGTAATGCAGTGGTAGTTGGAACAGATTTAACCAAAAGTTTCAATATTACAAATCATTCTGAATTCTGATATTCTTTGTAGGAGACACATTATGTTAAAACAATGATAAGTAATATGTGCAACAGATAACAGCTCTAAGCTGCATAGTTGCATACGATTTAACATTATATAGCCCAACAGAAAAAGAGCAAATGAGCCATATATAATACATTTAGCTGCCTATATGATGTCAAGAGGCAGGGCAATCATCTCCTAGAAGTCCCAAAGACACATTCTTACAAAGACAAATCAGAGAGATGTCAGGGTGAAAACTTGAGATTCATTTTAATCTAAGAGATGGCAGCTCTTTGCTTATCATTAATAAATTATTTGAGGATCCTAATCTGACCCCTGCATGTGTTTGGTAACAGAAACATCTTATCTAGATGCAAAATTTTAAGAGAAAAAAATAGAGACATACATTACTGTCCAATCCTTGGAATTATCAGGATTTAACAATGTTGTATTAAGATTACCAGTTACTAAAATCTACTTTAATAATGAAAGAAAGACCTCAGAACTTAAAGAAGCATAAGCCTGACATATAACTGGACTTGATATCTCAAACCCAGATGATAACTAGGCAAGAAATGTAAGAGTTCAGCATGAACTCTGTGGACATAAGCCTGAGACAAAAAAAAAAAAAAAGTCCAAGGTAGTCAGGTAAACCAGTCATAAATCAGCTCAGTGATATGGTGTCATAACAGGCAGTGAGTCTCTCATTATAAGAGTTTATTGGTAGGTGTTTTTGACATGGTAGAACATGCTTTGCTGCAAAAAATTGAAAGAGAGAGAAGGAGAGGAAGGTGTATATTTTTCAGATAAAATTCCTTTTAAGTTGCAAGACATATTGAAAAAGCACAGCCCGTTAGTCACTAATAAAACATGTCAGCTAATTAGATGCAGCAGAAAGCGTACTAAACAGGAATTTTGTCTTGTTATGTAAGACTTTGGCCTACTAAAAAGTGCACTGCTCATCGGGTCCATGTTTAACATATAGAATACAAGTGCATCTTCATTTATGTTCAAGCCTTTACTTCTACTGCCGTATATCTTAAGTGTATGGAGGTGCACAGCTCACATGTAAGCAGATGGACAGGCTGTGTATTAACTAGAGGAAGTAAATGGAGGAATTATGTTATATCTTAATCATAGACTACATCAAGTTCATTGAATCTTCATCAGAGGATTCCAGAGGAAGTGATGGAATACAACATAATACAGTTCAGGATTTAGAGGGCATTCTGTTCTGCTTCCCACCTTTCAACATCTGAATCCGCTTTGTGGGAGAAGTGGTGTTGTGATTGCAAAGTTTTCAGCAAGAATGAATTACACCTCTTTCATTGTTTCAAACTGAGTAGACTTGCAAAAGTTTCTTTTTAATAATATTTTATTGAAATATATACAGAAACAAGCAAACTAACAATAAAATGTATAGCAACTGTTTACCAAGTGTCTGCAACAAATCTTATTATATTTCATTAAAAGATTCATTAAATATCCAAACAGTATGTACAGATAATAGAACATCGATTAATACTTCTCTGATAATGTTTGATTTTATCTAATAATTGCATGTTGTGGTTATTTTTGGTTTGTTTTTATTTTAATAGTAGAAATTTATTTTTGACACACAGTGTGTGACGGTATGTATACATTCTGTAAATGAATGCACAACCTAATTGTTCTAATTCTTTGTAGTCATTTTCCTGGCTTTTATTATTAGGCTCCAAAGAACTGAGAAACAAGACTTGTGAGGATAAATATGGGAAATGGAATATTAAATAACATTAAACATTTAATTAATATAAATTTATCAGACAACAATGTCTGCAGAAGACATTTTTTCTCAAACAGTTTGTAGAACTTTGTAATCGTAAATCATAAGGTGCCTGTATGTTTTGATTAAAGATCTACACCTTCAGCAACCAACACCTTCCTTTTTAACTATAGAATTTAAATTTCATGTGGAGTAATAAATGATTTATGTAGAAATTTGAAAAAAAGAATCTCTAAAATAAAGATTACATAGTTTTTCTTTTTCTTTTTTGAGAATATTTTTCTCTATTGTAGTTAAAGCCGAGCAGCTTCTTTTCAGACAATAATCCCACTTACTATTGTTGATACAGAATTGATAGTTCTTTATTATTTTGTATATTTTAAATTAATATGATCTGCCTAGCTCACCATTTGTTTTGAAATTGTTTAGAAAATCATTAATACGTGGACATTATTAATATTTTGCTTAAAATCAACTTTAAAGATTAATAATTGACAATTTGTTTGTATTATAAGCCAGTTTTACATATTAAAATCATAGTTATGACTCCTTGTTGAAATGCTGGCACTCAAAATTCCGAAGCCTAACAAGTTGTGAAAAAAAAGTCCAAAAACACAGGAGAAGAGCGAATCTTGAAAATTGTACTTCTCCTTTATACTTTGTTTTGCAGGGGAAAAGCCTACCATGCACTCCCCATGTGGAGGGTCAGCCCCCGACACCACCCAAACTTATGGAGATCACCATACCTTGGAGGACATGGAATATTCCGAGAAATCGAATCTGTGACTTGGTATACAGAAATATAATATTTTGGCCATTCAGTCTCTGTATTTTGGGACGCATTCTAGTGGGTCGCGGCATTTCAAATGGTTACCCCTAGTTACCCTTAAATAGTCTGTTTAAGCAGTTTAGTCTTTCTTAACATTTGATTCCAAACAGTCAAATCCCTTCATTTTTAAGCTTAACATTTTTTGAAACTTCAGACTAACTATGCGTTCTACTGTAAATGCAATAGCAGGCAATGGTTCTGATTGCTATGCCTGCCGTCTTTAGGGTTGTTTATTTTTCCCTTAAAAATGACTTTCTGCTAAAACAAATATTATTTTTCCATATAGATATTGTTAAAAATATCTTCCAACATCTAGTTTAATTATAAAATTTTACATGTTTCTTTTGATTTCTGGAATCAATAAGTTATTGCTATGCTATCTCTATTTTTTTTATCAGATCAGACTGACTCTAATCCAAGGAAGCAAACAGGAAATTGCTTTAAAAAGACTTACAGTTTTATTGAGTTAACCGATAAATAATTTCCCTTTTGACTTTACTTATTCAGTGTGTTGAAAAGCCATTTATTGGGTTCTGTTGACTCTATCTCTTTGAAGTCCTGGTGATGGAGGCTGTGTGTCATTGCCACCCATGACATGGGATGACAGAGTGCTACACACTTCCTGACATAGATGAGGGCTGTGTATTTTGCAATACAACTCACATGGTCTTCCTGCATATGTACTCTACCCTAATCATGGACAACACTGCTAGTCTGAGACGTAATGGTAATACTGGTAATTACGTGTACGGAGGTGGACATGAAAGTGTTGTACAGCACACAAGGCCTAACAATAATCTGTTGTCTTACTGTTCTGCAAATATACAGAGATCAGTATATATTTTTTTGGTTTTATAATTTGCACTCTGATTCCTCACATCTCTGTTGAAACTCCCCCCCCCCCCTGTTCTTGGTTGTAGTTTAAATTTGGTGGCTTTTGCAGTGCCCGCCCCACTGTAGATTTGATCTAGGACACTCCCCCAGTACCATCTCTTTACCGCATTCTACCTAACAAACCCTTTCTGCACTTGCTTTTCGTCCTTTTTAATTTAATTACATTTTTTTCAAACTGTGTGTGGACTAATATTCCTACATACTCAAGTGTGCCAGCTTGCACTGCATGTGAATTGTTTTTACTACTGTTTTTGCTACTTTTCTGAAAAAAAAAAATTGTAAGCCTGTTTCCTACCTTTCCTGTAATTAGTGTTCCAGATACAGATTCGCTGTATCCAGGACTATTTGTAAGCTTCTGAGCCCCCCAAGCCTTTCTGTGTTGGAGGGAAGCCTTCTAGCTTATCAGTGGGAGTGGTAAGCACTAGGTAACCTGCCTACCACATAAGGAGTGGTTCTGGCCCAGAATTTGTAGTTATTGGCCGTTTGGGCGGTCTTCCATCTCTCTCTCAACTTTCTGATTTGAAGGCCTGCATTTGCACTTGTTTCTGTCCTGGGCCCATCTCATTTGCTCACTCAAAAAAAAAAAAAAAAAAAAAAAAAAGTATCTGCTTTTACTGTATTTGTGTTTCTTCCTACTTTATTTTGCTTTTGCGTCATCTTAAAAGTACTCAATTGTATTTATTACTGCTTGGTGTAACTCATTCTAAGCCATTTAGTTTAAGCACTTGGGCTTCAGACCAGTTGTTTTACATTGCGAAGGTTTGTGGTCTGCACTGTAGTGGCAGAACAGGTAGCTTACATCCTTCTAAGTTGGGAACTGCTGATTGAGGACTCAGTGTCTGTTATTCTAAAAGTGTATTAATTCTGGTTTAAGCACTTGAGCTTCAGGCCAGTTATTTTACATTAAGAGGGTTCGTGTTCTGCACTCTTGTGGGAGGAGAGGCTGGACTCTGTCCTTCTGAGCTGGGAATTTCTGGTTAAAGGCTTATAGTGCCTGTATATTTAAACTGCTTCTTACTGAAATTGGTACACCTTGTTTGCTGTAGCATAGACTAGATCCAGGCCTGCTGAATCTAGCTTTGTTTGTATAACTTGACCACTAATCCAGGCATTCTTTAAAGTATTCAATTGTATTTATTACTGCTTGGTAGTAACTTGATTAAAGTGTAGCTATCATTCTAAGTCTTTTGGATTAAGCACTTGGGCTTCAGACCAGTTGTTTTACATTAGGAAGGTTTGTGGCCTGCACTGTGGTGGCAGGACAGGTAGCTTACATCCTTCTAAGTTGGGAACTGCTGATTGAGGGCTCAGTGTCTGTTATTCTAAAATTATATTAATTCTGGTTTAAGCACTTGGGCTTCAGGCCAGTTGCTTACATTAAGAAGGTTTGTGGTCTGCACTGTAGTGGCAGAACAGGTAGCTTACATCCTTCTAAGTTGGGAACTGCTGATTGAGGGCTCAGTGTCTGTTATTCTAAAAGTGTATTAATTCTGGTTTAAGCACTTGGGCTTCAGGCCAGTTATTTTACATTAAAAGGGTTCGTGGTCTGCACTCTTGTGGGAGGAGAGGCTGGACTCTGCCCTTCTGAGCTGGGAATTTCTGGTTAAAGGCTTATAGTGCCTGCATATTTGAACTGCTTCTTACTGAAATTGGTACACCTTGTTTGCTGTAGCATAGACTAGATCCAGGCCTGCTGAATCTAGCTTTGTTTGTATAACTTGAGCACTAATCCAGGCATTCTTTAAAGTATTCAATTGTATTTATTACTGCTTGGTAGTAACTTGATTAAAGTGTAGCTATCATTCTAAGTCTTTTGGATTAAGCACTTGGGCTTCAGACCAGTTGTTTTACATTAGGAAGGTTTGTGGCCTGCACTGTGGTGGCAGGACAGGTAGCTTACATCCTTCTAAATTGGGAACTGCTGATTGAGGGCTCAGTGTCTGTTATTCTAAAAGTGTATTAGTTCTGGTTTAAGCACTTGGGCTTCAGGCCAGTTATTTTACATTAAGAAGGTTCGTGGTCTGCACTCTTGTGGGAGGAGAGGCTGGACTCTGCCCTTCTGAGCTGGGAATTTCTGGTTAAAGGCTTATAGTGCCTGCATATTTGAACTGTTTCTTACTGAATTGGTACACCTTGTTTGCTGTAGCATAGACTAGATCCAGGCCTGCTGAATCTAGCTTTGTTTGTATGCTTGTTGTTTGTTTGCTTGTTATTTCCCTGAAATGCTAATTCCACCTAAAACGTGGCTTTTAAGCGCTTCTGTGGATCCCTAGTGATATCTGCATTGCTTACTGTACTTATTTCCTTGTTTCACTTGAAAGAAAGTTACTGTTTGTCATTTTTGCATTTAAGTTACCTATAACACATTGCATTTAAGATACCTGGCACTTGCTCACTAAAGCAATTATATAAGTCAGCACTAAAAAATTAAAAGCACTACACCCTCACAAACTCCCCTTGAGTACCTTGTTCCCCATTGGCCCTTTTTTTCAATTATAAAGGAATTCCCAATACTATTCTAGCATGTCCAAAGGTCAGTTGTCAATCTCCTCTCCGGTCCAGCTGGTGAATCTGGGAATCTTGTGGCAATGTTACAACTGCCTCATGTACACAGACAACCCTCTCCTCCTCCCAACAAATTCCAACACATGTGAGAGATGCAACCATATAGCCATAGTGGAGGCAAAGCTCTCTCAACTCAGTACTGGCGAAACCAGTCAGGAGGAGAAGGAAACCACACTCACTACAATTCCAGTCTCACATAGACCTACCATGACAGCAAACCAAACACATAAACACACAAAAACATACTCAGAGGCTCTAAATAAAAATCTGCCTAAGCAGCAGAGACCTCCAAAGCAGACACCCAAGCAACCACTACCCCAAAACAAAACACGTGCAATACATAGCTCACAAAGCCAGTGTGCCGAACAGTCACAGCCCTTAAGGCTAAACAACACACCTGATACACTTGTAATAGGTGACTCTATCATCAGGCACACTGACGTCCCGCTCACCAGGCTGAACAAGGAGAAGGTCACAGTGAGCTGCCTGTCGGGCACTAGGATCTGCCACATAACACAAGCACTCAGGTCACTCCAAGACAAGTACAAATATGACTCAGTCATTGTCCATGCTGGTGTGAATGACCTGAGACGTACCTCCCTGGACTACATGAAAAGAGACATAAAGGAGCTCTCTGAGCATGTAGCCCAAGCCGGTATGACCCTGACCTTGAGTAGCATCTTACCCTCACCTAGAATGATGCCACAATATGAAGACAAGATGATCAATTTCAACAATTGGCTTAAGTATTGGTGTCATTCAAAGGGGATCCAATGCCTGTCAGCCTGGGATGACATGCTCGACAAGCCAAGATGCTTCGCTAGGGACGGCTTGCACCTGTCACCCCTGGGCTTTCAGATATTGGCAAAGGCTCTTGCTACCCCCATAGTGCCTTTTTTAGACAAGGCTCAAAAGACAAACCCACCTCCATAGGTATCACAAGGGATAAGAAACTAAGAGTAATGCTACTCAACGCCAGAAGTCTAAACCTCAAGATGCATGCACTCTAAACTCTCCTTAGCATGGGGAACATCGATATCTGTGCAGTAACAGAAACCTGGTTCAAGGCTCCCGTGAGCACCCCAGCACTACCAGGTTATACCTCATACCATGCTTTTCGGCCCCAAAACTTGGACTGAACCACAAAAGGAGGGGGAGTATCAATATTCATCAAAGATACCCACACCTCCAGGTTGGTGGCACAGCAGGAAGCATCAGAGACTATCCATGTGCAACTAACAGTGGGTAAAACTGCCTTCCAGTTTATAGCCTGTTACAGACCACCCTCCCAAACCCAGGAACCCCATTCGGCCTTCCTGAGAACACTGGAAAATATGAAGGTCTCTCCGAACACCATTATATTGGGCGGCTTCAACTACCCAAACAGACTGGGAGCATTACTCTAGCTCCAACACCCTAGCCCAAAGGTTCCTAGAATTTATAAACTCAAATGCTATGGAACAACTTGTTACTACTCCCACAAGAGAGGAAAACATACTGGACCTGATCATCACCAACATGGGGACTCTATGCTCCAGACCAGAAGTGTATCCCTCACTGGTAAGATCAGACCATAAACTAATCTCACTGGATATTCACATCCCGACTCCACCCCCTGCTGAGAAAACCACAGTGAAAAACTTCTCTAAAGCAAATTTCACACTTCTCAAAACCGAGGTGGAATCCTTCAAAGCCCCTGGGCCTGTGGAAAATACGGCCCAGACCACAGAATCCTTTATAAATGCATTCTATGAACACCTTCAGGAATGCATGGATCATGCAATCCCAAATAAGAATCCTCAAACTCTTCTTATTCCATTTTACTCTTTCAGAATTCATTAAAAGGAACATTTTGTCTCTGTTAATATGTAATTAATAAAATGTTTCATCATTAGTGTATCATTTACATTTTTCATAATTTTCATGGGGTAGAATAGAAACCTGTGAAAGATGCTGGGCCACATTCCCAAAGGTCTAGGATAATATGTTGGAGGGACTCCACCATTTTGTCTCTTTACCAGGCATGACATTATACCAAGGAGCAAAGTATTCTCATTTCATTCTCAGATTGTATAAATGATACCATTCTGAGGACCGAAAGTGAAGAAGAGTTGACTAGCTTGTTGATGAAAGTGAAAGCAGAAAGTGCAAACTCTGTCTTGTTTTTCAACATAAAAACATAATTGTGTCATTTTGTCTTAGCAGTTCTTTGCAAAGTGATAGTGGAAGTAATGACAATGAAAAATGTTATTTTAATCGGTTAAGAATCTGTGCAGATTGTGATCACAGGCATGAAATTACAAGATGCTTCATTTACAAGGAAAGCTGTGTAAAACCTGTAAAGAGCTTAAAGAGCAAATACATCACATTGTCAGTAAAGGTCCATATAGTGAAAGTTATGGCTTTCCCAGTAATAACTTTATTGTGACAGCAGGAACTATAAATAAATGTGTATACCAAAAACTCAATGCTTTTAAAATATGGTGTTGGAGAAAACTTTTGAGAATTTTGTGGGCTGAGAGAAGATCAATCATTCATTGCTGAAGGAAATAAATGCAAACTGTTCACTGATAGGAAAATTAAATTTCAAATACTTTGGCAACAAGGTTAATGAAGAAGACCATAATGCTAGGAAAGATAAAAGGCAAAAAAAGTAGAAGGGGAAAGTAGAGGCTATCATTTATAGCATTACTGAAGTGATGAATGTGAATTTGCTAGAACGTAAAGAAACAATTGCTGACTAATAGGCCTGGTGTGCTAAATTCCTTGAAGTCAGGGAAGGTCTGATTTGACTAAACAACTGAATTACAATAACAACTACAACAACAGCAACAGCAACTCACTAATGTGTTTTATTATTTTTAGTTATGTACTATACAAAGAGAGAATAAGCTTTTAACAAAACCCAAATAAACTGAACTTGACACCCCTGGATTGTAGTGGTTACAGACCGATGATATCATTTTATTCATGGCTTACTTCAAAAAGTAGGTTTTGAAAAACTTCCGCACATTGGTTTTAATAACTCAGCTGGATGCAAAAGATACCATGGCACTTACTGAAAAGAGTAAGGGAAGTTCCCTGGCCAAATTTACCATAGTTGGTAGATCTCCCTGAAAACAAGTTTATGACCAAGTGGAAGTAACCCAGTTAACAAAGTGTAAATAAATAAATAAATAAAATAAAATTAAATAAATTAAGCATTATTGGTTTGTATCTGAAGCCTGAAGAAGGATTTGGTTTTGTTATATACTACCCAAAAGCTAGCATGCATTTTTTTAAATATTTTGATTAATGGACTACTGTTGGTTAATGGTGTCAATCCTTTTAATTGATTTGCAGCCTTAATGTATTTTACTTTTGAGTTTGGGAGCCTAGCAATACTTGTATGAACCCCTGACTGTGACCTACCCAACCTAGTTTCAATTACTAGCCCAGGTACTGAAGGATCCAACCATGGAGAGAGACAAATAAACTTCCTGGGAGAGGGTTGAAGAACATGTGATGTATCTCCCCATACTGTATTCCTGATGATATCTGCAGATGCTCTGTGAGTTATTCACTGAAATGAGTCAGTTACCTGAGAGGCTACTTTACTTACAGAAGTAAATGACAACCCCACCTGGAACTCATTACATGCCTACCTCTGGGGACATACAAGGCATACAGAAGTTATGGTAAGGACGTACTACAAAAAAAAATCCTTGATGGCTATCAGTCCAATATCCACATCATGAATGGCACTCAGCCAGTTAGATAATTTAAGTACAGAGTCATGGCAACTGTCAGGATGGCCAGTATGCATAGGAACCCCAAAATAAAACAAGAATATGAACACCTAGGGATATATGCATGTTTGTTTTATGGTATGCCTCCATTATTTTATACTGAATAGCTCAGTTGCTACTAACTCCTCTGCCTTGTGTAGAAGTACATCACCAAAATTCTGCTTTAAACTAGAACAGGAAAGAAAAAATGTGATTTACGTCATCTCAACACTTTCTGCTTAGTTTGTGTCATGCTGTAAGACATGAAATATCTGACACAGAAACCAGTTCCATGTGTATACTGTCTTGACCAGAGGCTGTGCATTCTTTGAATGTAGCAGGCTAATAGCAACAATAGGAAGGGAAATACTAACCATGAATCTAATTGTACTGGCATTACAATTATTCTCCCATGACCTAAGAAATTCAAACTCTCCATGAACACATTTGGCAAACAACACAGACTTTATAACAGAATATTAAACATTACATTACATGACACACTCATAGCTTATAGGAACTGTGTATTTTCCAGTATTCATGGTACACCCATCATTTTTTACAATAATTTCCAATAATTCAACTTAACATAAATAGGAAGCTCATAGTTCAGGCACAAGTAATGCCAACTGCCACTACCTTCTTTGCCATTTGTTTTAGAAAAAAAAAGTATAAAAGTGAATTCACCTGAATCTTTTAATTTTGATTTGCTAAGTAGTATTATAAGCATTATTTATGTGTCATTTGTTAGGGTGTAATGGTCACTTTTGGAAGCATCTTTGCTTTACAGTTAGTTTAATTTCCTTTTATACGCATCATGTTAAAGTCACTAGTAATTTTGCAAAACAAATAAAGATTATGCCCCGGGATTCAATAAGCCACTTTTTCCTTGCAGGAATAGTGCAGCAGCTCCTGCACGGATTATGGCCACCGAGTGATCCAGTAAACAAGGCTGGGTGCGTGCACGAGCCTGCTAGCAATATTCTTACATGGACACCACTGAATAATTCTAATTACCTCATTTGCTGGTGAAAACCATCCAAATGAGGTGAATTAGTGATTCAGTAAGCAGGCAGGCATCCGTACAAGAACAATGTGAGGTGCAGAAATGTATTCGGTTACTGAGTACATATCTGCAAAAATCAAAATGGAGGCACGACAACTCAAAGTAAAGCATGTATTACAATCCCTAGGCATGCCAATGGCCAAAAATGTGGCAACTGGCACGGAAAAGTGCTGCAAAAATATGAAAATCAAAGTTTTATTTTTTTGGATGATTTCTGCCATTTAAGCATAGAACAACAGCGAGCAAATGGAATTGTGTCGAAAATAAAAGCAAAACTATGAAAAGACAATTTTAAGTGAAATCTGCATTTTGCCATTATAGCGTATGGCATACAGAATCAAAACAATAACAGGTAACACTGGCTGCTAAGGAGGAAGGCTGTGGTATAGTGGTGTAACCAGGGACTAAGGCAGTGGGGTATGCAAATGAGCAAATTATACTGAATCACTAAATGGGAGACCATTCTCTGGCTGCACCTAACTTTGTTGGAGCTATAAGGCAGTGGTGTAAGCAGGAGAAGCAGTTGACATGAAAAGGGGGCGTGTCATGCTTGGTGTAAGCACATTGGAGCTCCATGACCCCCATTTGAGCTTAGCTAAGCACAGCTAAGCAAGGGGGTGTATCTGAGGCTGTATTGACTTATTCCATGAAATGAAGAGGATGTTCATGTTTGGGGAGGGCCATTTCTGCTTCAAAGTGTTTACTTTAGCTAAACGGGTTTGCATGGCATGCACTGGGTCTAAAACAAAACAAAACAACCCCCCCCCCCCAGAAATAGCAGAACTGTTTACATTTGGGCACTGGGTTTGCATGGTGCACCTCAGGGCTTAAAAGGGGTGGAAATGGGAAGGGAGAAAAACAAAAAAGCAAAATAGCAGAATAAAAGCAATCAAGTACAAATAAAATAGCAGGCAGGTGGAATGTATCATAGCCAGCCAATCATACAGGCAGCATCTGTAGCACAACAGTATAAACTGTGTAAACACCTTTCAGTCTGTTTTTTTTCCCACAAACTCTGCACCATTGGTGTACACACTCGACAGAATTTTAACCAACAAAATGTTAGGGGCTGCTGTCACTTTGATACATCAGTATGGGCTAGAGGCTGAGGGTGGTGAGGAGGATAATGCTGGCAACCACCCCAGACTGAGGAGGAGGAGAAGAATGTTCAAACCCAGGGTAACCTACCAGGAGCTGCATGATCTGGAGATAGTAGAGCACTACAGGATTGACAGGGACATACTTCAGCAACTCATCAAGCTGTGCCGGCCTCACCTCAGACCCAGAACCAACAGAGGGGTACCCATCCCAGTGGATACCAAGGTATGTGTAGCCTTAAGAATACTAGCTACAGGTACTTTCTAAAGACCTACTGGGGACATCATGGGGTTTCACAGGCATCTGCATCCAGGGTACTCCACCAGTTACTGGATGCCATGCTACCACATGCCAGTGAGCACATTTACTTCACCAGCACCCTTGAGGAGAGGACCAGCAATATGCGCCTCTTCCACCATGTAGCAGACTACCCAGAGGTACTGGGTGCCATAGACTGCATGCACATCCACATCAAAGCACCACCCGGTGAACAGGGTAGGGTCTATTTACACTACAAGGGCTTTCATTCCATCAAATGGCAGGTCATGTGCAATGCTCAAGGCATTATCATTAATGTGTGTGCTGGCAGCCCTGGAAGCCATCACGACTCCCACATCTGACATTCCTCACAGCAGTACCAGGGATTTGCCGGGGGGGGGGACATACCGTATGGCCATCTGTTGGGGGATGCTGGGTATGCACTAGAGCTGTGGATGATGACTCCCATCAGAAATGCACACACACCCACTCAAGAACACCGTAATGAGGCACATGCACAAACCAAGATCATTATAGAGCATGTGTTTGGGATGCTGAAATCACAGTTCCACTGCCTTTACATATCTGGTGAAGCACTGCAGTATTCTCCAGCCACATGTGCACACATGTTCATAGTATGTGCCATGCTACACAATATGATCTTGTGGAAACAGCTGCAGCAGGAACAGCACAGGGAAGGGCCACACAGCCCCCCACCATTGCCAAGGTCCTCACAGGCACAGAGGGATTCGGAGGAGGAACCCCCTGAGCCAGCTGCTGTAGGCAGATGGAGGCATGCCCAATAGGGCTTGGCCTTGGCAAAGAGGCAATGTATAGCACACACACTGACACTGTAGGTTCCCAGGGACTGACACCTCTCTCTGACTTGCATATACAGTAAAATGGATGCCACACACATCACACTGCCTGTACTTTACCATGTATAAGCAGTGTACTGCATGCATAAGACATAGCCAGCCCTCACACACCATCCTCGCAACTGCCACAGGCACAAGATAAGTCAGTCTTCTTAACAATAAATTAATGGATTAGTATTTTCTGGTAGCATGTCTATGGTACTGCTGCATGCATGCAAGGAAATGGGGTGGCCTACTGGGATAGCAGCACACAACTGACAGCTATGCAGGACACCAGGAAATGTTTGTCCAATAATGGCCTCCCCACACTATGCAGTAGTACCCAAGGTGACAAATCCCACTGCAGTATATGTGGGGGGGGGACTAACTGGGGGGTCATTGGTCACAGGCATGGATGTCAGTGTGGGGGTCCCATACTCACCCCTCAGTCTCATCCAGAAAGTCAGCCATAAAAAAAATAAAGAAATGTCTGGCAAAGGCCCACAAATGGTGACAATGATGAAATACCCCCCCTACAGACTTACACAATGATAGCTCAGCAGGTCTTGCAGTTGCAGTAAGGCTCTGAAGGGTAAGTAGTCTGAAACTCAAATGTATGCCATTACAATCTGACGTGTGGTCTTTGGTGATATGCCTCTAGTCTCCAAGACAGGGCACAGTACTATACTAAATGGAACCAAAATGTAAAGCAAATATTGGTACAGTCTGTGCAAATGCGTACAGTTGACAGGTGTGACCACCACACTCATATTCCCATGGAAATGCAGTAACATGTATGTTTGCAGGGAAATAGCCGCATAGCACACATTGCCAGGGCTGTCACAATCAACATGATAACTTGTTGCATGTCCACAATATGCAGGGTCAATGAGCTATGTATATGTGTGGTTAATACTGTCAGGATGTGGCCAGCACTTACTCCCGGCTGTTGTGTTGTAGTGGCCTAGGTACAGTGATGTCTTTGACAGGCCCATGTTCCAAGAACTGCAGTGTCAAGTATTCTGCATGTCAGCTACACCTACGGTAGGCTTTGTATACACTGTCCAGATGTCAATATCTGTTAATGCACGAAAGCTGTACAGGTCTTGGACAGGAGGCCACACATATGGACAGTACACAGCTTGGAGTAACCTACACAGTGCCTACCATACCTCTCAACTGTACAGACCTATTACAGAATGTCCAGAGGTATGTATCATAATTGTGGTCTGTATAACATGAAATAGTGGTTGTCTGGCAATTCATTCATAGGTTCATAGGTTCATAGGTAGGTACTAGGCTATCGGCCCTAGAGCCTATACAAGCCAATTCAAAAAGGTACCCTGGCTTTTGCCACCCAAGAAAATTATTTTCCTGTGCCACTGTCGAGCAGAGCCACAGAAGTGATCCCCGGGGTGAATTTCCTATTTCCCATCCAATCATCAAGATTTTTCTTGAAGAGTGCTAATGAGGCTGAATTTATTCATTGTCAAATCACGCAAGACTAAGTTCAGAAAATAATGACAGATTGTAGTGGCAGACTTCATACCCTATAGAAACATGCATGCTAATGCAAAACTTGTTACTGAATCACCTTTATATGTTTGTAAGGCCAATACTTAAAAATGGTCCCTATATTTAGGCCTCTGTCCACCAATCATGTATGGCTTTGTCCAGATGTCTAGCTCTCAGAAGTTGAGAGGTATGGCACCTAGTAGGTCAGCAGGTACCTGAAGGTCAGTGTACTGCCATCAGCACTGATAACATCTCACTGGCCAACAGCCATTCCCCTGGAATGACACAGGTTGTCACAGAAAGAGCACAAGTATGCCTTGTATATCTGTTCTGCTTGTCCTAACATTGCATTTGCCTGCCAACTATTTGCAAAACAAGATAGAGTCATGTCAATACAGCAATGGCAGACAGTGGGAAAGCAGATGTCAAACCTATAAGAGTAAACAAATAATTACCAAACTGATCTCCCAACTGTCTATGTTTGGTAGAACAGTAATAACACCCGTCCCTATGTGTGGGCCTTTGACCAACTGTCATGTTTAGGCCTGTGCAGATGTCAGTCTGCGATGGTATGGCAGCTAGGCCCACATGTAGCCTAATAGCAACATATAGCAACACAAAACATCTAAGGACAATAGCAAATGTAGTGGTACAATGATGGGCAACCTGCTAAATAGGTACACTCAGTGGTGTGAAGTCCACAACCCTGTTGGCGATGTAACGGCATGTACCCCACATACATCAGAATTACAAATACATAACAGCAGCCACTGTGGCCAAGGCCTGTGACTGGACTACAGAAGGACACAGAGACACACATAAGGGGAAGGGGAACCACTGGCTAGACAAATGGAGAATGTGCACACCAGAACTGATTGTGCAGTAACATAGGTACCGTGCAGTGTAAGGAGTCAGTAAACATCACCTGCAAATGCACAACACACACCCATGTAAGTGGAGGTCCACAACAAAACAAAACCCAAACAATGGACACCTCAGAGGCAAAATCACATGAGAACCCCACAAACCTACACACCACAGACCATGTAAACCCCACACACCAGGGTCTTGCAAACCCTAAGGCCTTACCCCAAACCCCAAACACCTACCCTACACAGATAGGCTAAAAACACTGTCCCTCTACCCAGTTCCATACCGACTCTGTTGAGGTGACCCCTGTCTGGCATACAAAGCAATCCAGACCCTGCCTTGATGGGACTGTTGCACATCTGGAACTCAAGGCCCACTCCATCAACCTGTAGGCACAGCATAAACCTGGGCTGTGATATCAATATGGCTTGCTGGTGTGACAGATACGTGTACCACACACTAACCTATCTGTGGAATACACTCCCTGTCAAAAGCAAGCCAAGTGCCTCAATACCCCTAGAGATGTGCTCCCTGTATAACTGCATGGAAAACACAAAATACAGTCCTGTGATCCCACCTGTGTCCCTGCTAGACAGGTACTCTGTGTGCTGACATGTTAACATGGGCTACACTCTCATCTGCGTGAGTTATAAGGGCTTCAAGCCCAATACCTTACTAATATCATAGCAACTTATCAACCTATACACAACTGTCAGTGGTTCACCACATTACTCTGTACTGCTCTACCACTGACATACCTGGAAGTCTCAGTGCTATATGGAATATACTACACATATAATGGACAGTTATGCACAGCAGAATGCACTCTGTACCCACACCCATACCTCCCAACCTTTGACAGCAAGACATCTGGACAAGGTCATAAATAAAAGTGGGACAAAGGCACAATGATAGGCACGTGTTGTAAGTATTACCCTAACATACTGAAAAAGTTGGTAGGATAAGAGGTTTTGCATTAGTAGGAATTGCCTGAAGTTTATGAAGTCTAAAACACTAATGTCTGTCATTGTTTTGTAAGGTCAGACTTCAATTATATACAACTAACTTGCCATAAAAACACAAGTTTATGTAGAGTGGATGAAGCTTCTAGACAAACACCAGGACAGTCTGCCAAAATATGGACAGTTGAGAGGTATGGCCACACCAGGATATAACTTTTCAGGTAAAAAGAATACCACACAAGCAGGAGATCCCCAGCCAGTATATCACCAAGTTGCTGGACTGTTTACATAGCTTCATCAGTCAACTGGCTTTTGGGCAGGAATGTATATAGTTGGGATCATAATAGTGGTCTGTGCATCATACATCTTGTATCCTTCTGGTAAAGCATTGTGCTGATTTAAGGATTTCTGTCACTAGGTAATGGCACAATATTGCAGTGTCAGACCACAAATATGTCAGAAAATGTCTGCTAAAGCAAACCCAGTACCCCTAGGAAAGTCCCGTTTACTTTTGAGAGGTATGGCTGTAGTACACAAAACCCCGGACCAGAGTACAACTATCTCTGGAATGGAGTCCCACTCTCACCATAGAAGGTCACACTGGCCATGCTCCTACACTTAGAAAATCACAGGCCATGTTGGAACCCACATCGGACTATATAACAGTATTGTGCATATATGTCTTTGCATACAGACAGCTATGTACACCTTAACTGTCCCTACACACACCCATCAGACAGGATTACCCTCAGCTAGCTGTAGATGGCCCATATATGATATATCTGCATCTGTTGCTTGTGATACCCAGACAGATAACAGTATGTCAAGCGCATACACATTGATGTGGGGAAGAGAGAGACAGACAGTGATAGAGAGAGAGAGACACAGGGGGGACACACACAGAGTGAGTCACACACACAGACAGCCTGAATGGCATAGAGTGATGTCTTGCTGCCGACAGTGGTATACCATTTGTAACCAGTCGCACGTGACAGCATGACAGTGAACTCCATTGTGTAAGAGTACTGAGGTGGGGTTATAATATCACATCAACTGCGTGTGTGTGTGTGTGTGTGTGTGTGTGTGTGTGTGTGTGTGTGTGTGTGTGTGTGTGTGTGTGTGTGTGTGTGTGTGTGTGTGTGTGTGTGTGTGTGTGTGTGTGTGTGTGTGTGTGTGTGTGTGTGTGTGTGTGTGTGTGTGTGTGTGTGTGTGTGTGTGTGTGTGTCTGTAGATCAAAGTATTAGGAGGCTGTTCCCACTCAGTACACTTTCTATTGCCCTACTTCACAAGATCTGCTGCTGTCATTCACATTAGAAGTACCATTGGACAGCTGTCAACCCTATAAGCTCTGTAGAGTACAATAACTGCGTAACACTATAGTACAAATTATTAGATAGGTAGGGTATCTAATCTTAGTCCTGACAAATGTGAGTGTGTGTGTTTGTGGATGAAACAGTTTTAGGCCATTCCCACACAGTACACTTTTCATTCCACTTAGAAGTACCGTTGCACAGCCCCAGCCCTATGAGCACTGTGGCACATGCATTAACTGGGTCTACTTCTAAATCTTGAAAGCTCATAATCTTGAAATTCAAAATACTGAAGCCAAAATCCTGAAAGTTCAAAATACTGAAAACTCAAAATACTGAATTTCATAATATTGAAAAAACAGAGTACACCAACACTTACAATATTCCAACACAATGACATAAAAGATATTACTTTTCTCCAACTATAAGAAGGGGGGCAAGCCCCCCCTGCACCCCCCAGCCACCCACACCCCCTGCTACTTAAATATATCAACTCCGAGATCACACTCCACAGCCAAAAATGGTAAACATGCCATTACATGCTTCATGACTGCCTGTTGTAACCTTAGTCATGCTCCCTTTTAGTTTGCTATACAACAATATAACTCATCTTAGTGTAGTAAAGTGCACTCTCATAGTTGATATATTTAAGTAGCAGGGGTTTGAGGGGCCCAGCCCCCCACAAGGGTGGTGCATGGGGGCTTTATCCCTACTAATAGTTGGAGTAAACTAATATTCTTTGTCTTTTATTTGTTTCTCAATGTACTTCTGCTGAAGTATAGTATCCTAGTTTTTCTCAATATTCTGAAATTCAGTATTTTGAGTTTCAAGATTATGAGCTTTCAAGATTTAGAAGCAGACCCGCAATAACTACATAACAGTATAGTGCAAATAACTGGATAGGTAGGGGATCTATTCCCACTTCTGGTAAGTGTGAGGGTGTAAGTGTGTATGTGTATAGGATGATGTATTTTAAGGACTTTCCCACCCACAAAACACTTTTCAGTGCCCTACTTTAGCAGTCCTGCTGATGTCATTCCCCTTAGAAGTACCTTTGCACAACCCCAACCCTATAAGCTCTGTGGCACGTGCCATAACTATGTAATAGTATAGTACAAATAACTAGATAAGCAGGGGTTCTGTTCTCAGGTCTGGCAAATATATATATATATATGTGTGTGTGTGTGTGTGTGTGTGTGTGTGTGTGTGTGTGTGTGTGTGTGTGTGTGTGTGTGTGTGTACATAAGTGTATATGCACAAATTTGTGTCTATGTTTGTAGGCTGAAGTATTTTGAGGACTTTCCCACCTAGTACACATCCCAGTGCCCAACTTCAGCAGTCCGGCTGATGTCATTCACCTTAAAAATACCTTTGTGCACTTGTCAGCTCTGTAGCTTATGTGATAAGTGTGTAATGCTATAGTACAAATAAATAGATAGGCAGAGGTTCTATTCTCAGGTCTGGTAAATATGAGTGTGTGTGTTTGTGTGTGTATAAGTTTATGCACAAGAGTTTGTAGGCTGAAGTATTTTGAGACTTTTTCACCCAGTACACATCCCAGTGCCAAACTTTAGCAGTCCGGCTGATGTCATTCACCCTCAAAGTACCTTTGTGCACTTGTTAGCCCTGTAGGCTCTGTAGCTCATGCAATAACTGAGTAACTCTATAGTACAAATAACTAGATAGTCAGGGGTTTTATTCTCTGGTCTGGCAAATGTGTGTGTATAAGAGTTTGTAAGTGTGTATGTTTGTAGGCTGAAGTATTTTGAGGACTTTCCCACCCTCAACACTTCCCAGTGCCCTACTTTACCAGTCCTTCTGATGTAATTTCCCTTATAAGTACCTTTGGACAGCACTCAGCTCTGTAAGCTACATGGTGCATGTAATAACTAAGTAACAGTATAGTAGAGATAACTAGATAGGCAGGAGTTCAACACTCAGTTGCACCAATCAAATGTATGTGTGTATGTGAAGGTGTTTGTAAGGGTGTATGTTTGTAGGGTAATGTATTTTGATGCTCTTCCCACCCAGTATAGTTCTCATTACCATACTTTTAGATATAGCTTGCAACACTGTTAAGTCCTATAAGCTCTGTGGCACATGTGATAACTGTGTAAAACTGTAGTACACATAACTAGATAGGTAGGGGTTCTAAACTCACTACTGGCAACTCTGTGTGTGTGTGTGTGTGTGTGTGTGTGTGTGTGTGTGTGTGTGTGTGTGTGTGTGTGTGTGTGTGTGTGTTTGTGCATCACATCCTCTGGGGAGGGGTTATAACATTTTGAGGCATGTACCACCCAGTACACATCTCATTGCCCTACTTTACAAGGCCTGCTGATGTCATTCATCGTAGATGTACCTGTATACACTTGTCAGCCCTCTAAGCTCTGTGGTGCATGCGATAACTGTGTAATACTATAGTGGAAATACTTAGATAGGTAGGGGTTCTAATCTCAAAACTGACAACTATAGTAGTGGGTGTGAAGCATATCCCTTGTGGCTGTTGTGTTTGTAGGCTATACCATTTTAAGGCCTGCTGACCCCCTACCCATAACATTACTTTAAAGACCCTGTTAATGGCATCTGCCTCACATGCACCATGTAATACTATACAGCCCATACCAGTCATCTGCACAGATGTACATAGGATATCCACATGTTTGCAACCTATATGTGGTCTGTGTCCCCTGACAATTAACATTCCTGTGATATCATTGCCAAATATGTCACAGTTATCATACTGACACACATGCCAGCATCAGACATTGTACTTGACTGACACATCATGCTGACACAAAGTCTGTCACTCTATCACTTGTGCAGGTTTGTAGGAGCAGTAGATGAGACCAATCGCTATGTCTGGTGGGTTATCCCACCATCCAGGAAGTCATTCACAAGATTACCTGTTGTAAGAGGTTGTGTGTTATGTCCCAGGCATATAATCTATGTGAAGCATGTCATGTGTATGCAGCACTATCGTACATATAAGTGGATAAGTAGGTTTACTAATATGTCTATTGGCAACTGTGTATGTGTTTCTGTATGCACAGCTTCTGTGGCTGTCTTCGGTGTATGTATGTGATGGCTATATCATTTTGACTGCCTCTTCCACCCTGTGAACTCCCCCATTGCCAACCTAGTGTCAGCCCATACAGATGTCATCCATGGTACATGCACAGTTACACAGTTTCTAACACCAAGCCACTGTAGTGCAATGGTCATATCACTGTGTATTGTACATTAATAAATGAGTAGGTCATCCACTCTGTCACCTCTCTGTGCATGTGTGTCTCAATGCATGCCCCCATGCAGTGGTGTGCATGTGTGTGTGTGTGTGTGTGTGTGTGTGTGTGTGTGTGCATGTGTGTGCGTGTGTGTGCGCACGTGTGTGTGTGTGTGTGTGTGTGTGTGTGTGTGTGTGTGTGTGTGTGTGTGTGTGTGTGTGTCAGATGGCTCTAATATACTGTGACCCCACCATTGGCAATCCTAGCAGCCCCTGCAATTGTCACCCACTTCAATAGTAGTGGTAGACACTGCCACACTACAGTACCGCTGTGCTATCTGTGTTATGTATCTAGTAGTATCATTCATAAAACTGTGCAGGTGGGGGCTGTGCTCAGCCCTTCATCAGCTGCCTCATCTACAGGACTATGACTCTGTGTGCACTACCAGCACGAGAGGCCAAACATGCATATGAAATAGCAAACACCCATGCTGGTGATTGTCAGGTAGACTAACACAGGCTGACCTGTGTCAGGAATACATACCCCAAACCTGTGATACACAGTACCAGGCATACCCTCATCAACTGCATGATGGTCGAGTGGCTGTGATAGAAATGTCAGGTGCAACAGGTGCTGATATCTGAATATGTTGCAGTTAAAGTAATGGCTAAGCTTGCGAGGGACCTAGTGCCAGTACTCAAGTAAACTCTTCTGCATGTGTGAGCCTGCAGTCCTACAGAACACCCAGGTGACATGTATGAAGGCTAGGTGGCTGTGTCATGGGTATGCATGCAAGGTCACACTGTCTGCCATGATTGCTCCTCACACACTGTTGCATGTAAACAGACCTGGTAAACATGTACATATACAGCTGTACCTTGGCTATGAAAAGGTCACTGTATTTCCACTTCACCTTACTCATCATTGCTACTGTCAACAGGCCCACAGCCTGCAGACACACAGACACCTGGAACACAACCAGAATACAGTATGTGATACTACAGTCAGTCAGCAGTACTAACAGCAATAGTGCATCATGGCTACCAAGGTACATACACCTCGATGTGTAACCATAACTACTGCCAGCAGACAGCACCTTACACAGTATGACATTGGTACACTGTACTATAGTCACCCTGTGAATCAGACCCATATGAGCATGTCTGTGCATCAATGATATGGATAACAGGGTTGTGGCACAAGTATCATCACATACACAGCGTGTGGTGTTGGATTGCCAGAGGCCTAAGCTGGCCCATATGCCTGACATCATGTGTGTGTGCATCTCTGATACGGTGATGTAAAACTGGGCCATGCAGAGGAGCTATGCATGTCTGGTGGTGACTGGCCTGTGATAGGGATGTATGAGTGTTTGTCTGCACACCACCAAGCGACGTGAATGCCTGACACAGGGTTATGTCGGACAGCTGTCGACTGTACATGGCAGGATGCATGGTTCACCGTCTCCTGGTAGGGACGCGGTAACTGGTTCTGTCAGGAGTATCACTGGCACTGCCAGGCCCAAGGACCGATGCAGTACTACTCCCTGATGGTGACTGCTGTCTGCTGGACCCGAGTCACTGATGGGACTTGTCAGGACAAGATGCCTATGGCCTGCCTCTATGTTGTGTGGACAGCACCCTCCCTTTGGTAGTGCTTTTGGTGCTACCACTATGGGAGTGTGATTGTGCATGGCCACATGGGCTCACAGCTGATCATATTGCTGATCTATGTCCACCTGGCCGATGCCCTACTTCCATCACATGCTCAAGCACAGACATTGCATGGTCGAGCAGTGACAATGTCCCACCCCACTGTCTATCCTTGACATCAGCAAGATGATGTATGGCATCACAAATGCTGTGGAGGTCATCATGCATGGCAGGGAGTGCTGCATTCATGACCCTGAGCATCTGTCTGGTGTTGCAGTCAGTACATGTCTGTGCCTCCATGATTGATTGTAACATACATCTGGTGACATCTGCTGTGGCACTTGCAACAGGGGTTTGATGGGCAGCAGTCCTCTGTCGAGCACCCCATCCATCTTCCTGTGTGTGACTTCACCTGCTCTCTGCCTATGGCTGTGGTCTACACTCACACTCACCATACTCAACACATAAGCCTGTTCCATGCCACCACCCTTAACCTGTCCATTATCGATGGCTGTTGGGGACTGGGTATGTGTGGGCATGCTGACTGCGTGCAGGGACATGGTGGGTGAAAGTGGGATCCCAAACAATGGCAGGGATGCAGGCACCAACAACCCTACCTGTGCCTCAGTGTGACCACCAACATCATGGGAGTCCGCTAAGACATTGATACCAGGTTGAGAGGAGGAGGGACACCAACCCCTGTGTTCACCTGTGAGGGGAAGACAACATATGTGAATTAATACCCTGCAGTATTAAGTTTGCTGATACACACACACACACACACACACACACACACACACACACACACACACACACACACTCACACTCCTGGTACAGTCTGGCACAGCTGTGACACATATGGGCCCTTCAGGGCAGACCTTACAGTAGTTCTACCTGCCACAATCCATCTCACAAAAAAGGGTGACGAATCCTACTGTGTGATGGGCCTAGCAGCAGAATGGTGATTGTGGCCAAGGCCAAGGGTATTGGACTGAGCTATACAGTGTCACCAAGTGCATATGCACATACTGTAAGAGCTGACTTACTGCTATACAGACCACACAGTATGACAAGGTGTAATGATATGTGATGATAACTGATAAAGGGACAAGACTATACGCTATCACTGCAGTACCTACGCAGTTCAGACTCACAGGGATTCATTTCAGATGACATTGCAGGACAGCCTGCAATACATACAGGAAACATGTAAAGTACTAGGTGCATAGCCTCATAGGATGATACCAGGCTATTGGCACTGATGTCCTCATAAACCTGGCCCAAACTTTTGCCCATGTCCCTTCCAAGCAAGCATCTGTTTCCCCTGTCCAGCTGGTACACCCGTGGGATCCCAGGGATGTCCCACCCATTTTCCATGCAGTTGTCCAGCCTCTTCTTCAAGAGGGCTATACATGTTCTCTGCTAGACATGGGGAGGGAGTGTATTTTACAGACAATGTATTGTGTGGGACACTACACTATCCTGCCAACAAGTATTATACATGTTACAGACAAGGTGAGAGCCTTGCATGCATGATGCGTGAGTGGG
Organism: Protopterus annectens; assembly: GCF_019279795.1. Classification (NCBI taxonomy): domain Eukaryota; kingdom Metazoa; phylum Chordata; order Ceratodontiformes; family Protopteridae; genus Protopterus; species Protopterus annectens. The sequence continues at coordinate 394,148,041 of NC_056729.1, read as the reverse complement.
ATTACAGATATGCAGAAATGCCATCAGTGCTGGTTTGGAAATGGCCTTGTATGGCAGACACAGGTCACCTATGATCAGTCTGTATGAGACTGAGTACAGGGACAGGGCTTTCAGCCTACCTGTATTAGATAGCTGTTACAGACCCTGGATTTGCCTGGTCAGGAAGCTCTGTGGTCTCTACAACTGCTGCATTTTCTTGGCAAGGTACATGCCAAAGGAGCCATTGTACTTGGTAATGCATCTGATAAAGTTGGAGTACTGGGATGTGTGGCCTCCTGGTTCTTGGATGACATACCTGTATTTGTGAGGTGGGCCATGTAGACAACCTTCCATACAATGGTGCCCACTTGGTGGGAAACTGTCAGGTTGCTACCAACCTTGGTGTGCAAGTTGCCTCACACCTGATTGCATGCTCAGTTCATTTTTACTGTCATAATTAGTGTGGATGACATCTACCACAGCAGAGAGAATGATGCTTCTCCTGGCATTCAGTTTGTGGAAATGCTTCTTGCACCAGTCATTAATTGGGTGAGGGCCTCTTGGGGGATGTTCATATCAGTAGGGGAATGTAAGACAGTGGCCAGCTTGCAAGCATCTGTACAAACGGTCAGCCACAGACCACTGCTTTTGTCCTGTACCTTGGATGCATATATCTCAAACAGTAGAGTCTCCCAAACCGATCCTTGGGGTACATTGCTTTAGGAGACTCTACTACTAGAGGTGGGTTCCATGACCTTGACCGAGTGGGTACTATCATTGGGCCAGTTAGCTACCCATCTAGTAACATACAGGTTGATGCCTAGCTGTGTAGGCGTATGTATCCTGGCTGCCTGGGGATTATTGTGAGAGAATTGGGCTAGGTGAAGGTAGGCATTGTTCACCATCTTCTCCTCATCCTTGTGTTTGTTGACCACTTCAGAGAGGTCGAACAGGTTTAACAGGCATGATCTCCCTTTGACAATACCATTCTGTGTGGGCTCAGGCATTTTGATGTTGACGATGTCCCTGTTCATAATGTCCTTGATATTGCCTTCCATGTCCTTGCAGAGCAGGCTAGATAGGCTGATGTGATGTGCATATGATTGGATGGGTCGGGAGATTGTTCCGCCTTTGTGTATAGGAATGACAGTGGCTGTCCTCTGTGCAGATGGGATGACATCGGTGCCCAGGCTTTGACTGACTACAGTGCGGAATGGATCTGAGAGCTCATGCCTGTGTTCATGTAGGATGCAGCCAGGGATGGTATCAGGCCTATGGAGACTTCTGTGTGTTTCCCTTGAGAGGGCATTAAGGACCTGCTTCCTGTGATAAGGGGAGGGGGGCAGGTGCTGTGCATGCACATGTGTACTGATAGGGGGACAGAGGGGTGATGTTTACACTTCACCTGTTTGCAGCTGGATGCCTATATCTATGCTGTATGTGCTTGTGGTGTTATTGACCACCACTACAGAGCAGATTTGTGTGTTGCCTCTGGGATTGCAGACACACGAGTGGAAGGCCTAGTGATTGGCCTTGGTGGATGTGTCCAATCTGCACTCAAAGATAGCCTTAGGGTAATTCACCTATGACCTTATTTGCTTGTGCAGACCAAGGTGACATTGCTTCCAATAAGGCACCTGTTCCTTCTTGGCCCTGTCCAGCAATTATTTCCACCTAGTATGATATTTCTGTATTGCTGTTCACCATGGATGTTTACCCTACCTTGAGGGAGATGATGTTGTCCTGTCAGGTATTGCTGAGTCCATACTACATAGTACTGTGGTGTGGGCCTCGACACTACTGTAGTTCCAACTGATGGGACATTGGGTGTAAAGCTACTGCTACCTGCTCTGAGGTGATTTATAGTCATTTCTGTAAGGTTAATTTTGTTTGACCCTTATGCTGGGGGTCATGGGAGATGGTGACCTGAACAGTGATTTATTTTATTTTTATTTTATTTTACATTTGTTGACCGGGCTAGTCTAACTGGATATATGTCCATTTTCAGTAGAGGCCCAGGGAGATAAGCTCCGAGGAAACAAGCAAAATCACATATACAAAAATTAATGTACACAATGAACAGTGCAGGTGCAGTACAGAGAATAATCAAAGAGGTCATTCGTTCATAACATAGTGCAAAATATACAAATACAATTAGTACAATACAAAATGTAGTTGCAATACATCATAAAGAAAAAGATGGCAGCTGAATTATACAATATATTAGTATACAAGTAGTCATAAAGAAAAAGTAGGAGCTGAAATTATACAATATATTAGTAACAGTAGTCTCCTTAATGAGATTCTGAAGATGTAAGTAATAGTATAGAAGGACAAGGTAAGTTGTTATTAAGAAAAGGAACTTGATTACTGAGAAGAGGAGAGTAGGTTGAATCAAGTAAGAAGAGCTAGTTGATCAGTCAGGTTTAGTACAGGGGCACAACCAGTGTGTTCTGAGGAAAAGTTTCAATTTGTTTTTAAAGAGTGATATAGGGGGAAGAGAGGAAAGTTTGTTAGGAAGAAGGTTCCAGGATTTTCCAACACTATTAGAGAAAAGAGAATCCCCAGCCCTGTTGTTTGATTTACAAATATTTACAAGATGTTTATGTGATGATCATAAGGTCTTTAGATTGTTGTAGGGGGTAATAAGGGTAGATAGTATAGGAGTATTGGTAGGTTGGTAAAGGGTTTTATGGGCAAAGGTCTGTTGGTGGAATTTAAGCTGATTTTGTAATTCAAGCCATCCTAGCTGCTTTAGATTAAAACAGTGGTGGGTTCTGAAAGGGTTACCTGTAGCAAATCTGGCTATGTTATTGTAGGAGTTTTCCATTTTATTAAGGTTGTTTTTGGAGAGATTAGTATATATGGGTGAGGCATAGAGAACAGTAGAAATTAGATGGGTGTGAGCAATAGTTATTCTAGCTGCAGGAGAGAGGAAGGGCTTGATCCTGTAGAGAGAGCCTAGTTTTCGATTAACAGATTTTAGAGTATTGTTAATATGGGTGTCAAAGTTAAGGTTGTTATCTATGGTGATACCGAGTAGTTTGGTAGTTGTATCTGGGGATATGAGAGTACCATTACTGGATGTTACTGTGAAGTCTATTGGGGGGGACTTACAAGTAGGAGTAAAAAGGAGGAGTTTAGTTTTTTGGGGGTTTAGAAGGAGACAGCGCTGTGTAAACCATTGTTCAACTGTGTTAAACACATTTTGGGTAAGGGAGTGAAGTTCAGATATAGATGTGGAATCATCTGCATATTGTATGCATGTAGCTTGGGAGACTGCTAGGTGAAGGTAGTTGATAAATATAGAAAACAGGAGAGGTCCTAATATGGACCCTTGAGGAACACCAATGTTAATGGGCAGATGGGTAGATAGAATGTTATGCCAAAGTATACCCTGTTGTCTGTTATCTAAGTAGGACTGGAACCATTTTATAGCTAGTACATCTAGTGACAGGGATTTGAGGATATTTATAAGTATCTGGTGATTTATCATATCAAATGCCTTAGACAGATCTATAAACAGTGCAGAGGAAAGAATATTGAGGTTAAGTTTTTTGTTAATACAGTCAGTAAAGGAAAGGGGGGTAGTAGTAGTGCTGTGGGAAGGTCTGAAACCATGTTGAGAGTTTGAAAGTAAGTTATTTTGGATTAGGTGGTCTAGCAATTGTCTATGGATGCATTTTTCCATGATCTTTGCTAAGGGAGAAAGTAGGGCTATGGGATGGTAATTGGAGAGTTCAGTAAAGTTCCCACTCTTGTGAAGAGGGATAATATGGGACTCTTTCCAGATTTTAGGGATGTGTCCTTCACTGATGGTTCTATTGATGAGAATGGAAATGGGATAGGCGATGGATTTGGCTGCCTTTTGTAGATATTCAGCAGATAGTTGGTCTGCTGAAGGAGTGCACGGTTTCAGTTTTTGGATAAGGGTAAGAATATATGTTGTTGGACTGGTTGGAAGAGAAATGGAGGGGATTGGTTAGTGTTAGAGTTGGATATAGTTAAGTTCTGAGTAGATAACTGACTGGCAAGAGTTTGAATGGCCTCAGTGGAAAAGATATTAAAGGCATTAGCAGTCTGCTTGGGATTCTCCTGGTTGGTGCCTTGTGGGTTTGGTGTGATGAGTGGCTACTCATGTTGGTTAGGACCAGGTACAGGATATTTTCACCTGTTGTAAGGGTGTTGACTGGCTGATCCACTGCATTCCCAGTGTAAAAAGTCAAGGAATCTCTGTGCGTTCATGTTCAGGTGGCATAGCTCATACATACTATGGTTGGGTAGTTGAAGTCACCCAGGAGCAGGGTAGATGATTGAATCCTGACAGATTCTAGCAAGTCCCAATTGGTGTGGTGGGTGTCCATAGTCATAGTTGGAGGCCTGTAGCTAGCTATGATTTGAGTAGGTGTTTTGTCAACTAACTGCACTCTGGATGTCTCCCGTGCATCATACTGTTTGGCCAGCCTGGAGGTGTGTATGTGTATGTGTATGTGTATGATAATGTTCAACACTCAACCACCTGTGGCTTTGCAGCCCTCCATTTGGGGTCTAAACATATGATGGGATGAGTAACCTGGCAGGGTTAGTGTGCTCTCCACAGCTATAAAGCAGGTGTCAGTGACTGCACACATCAGTATTCTACAGGACAAGGTACGCTTGCATTGACATGAGTTTCATGCTAAGACATCTAACTCCTGTTAGAGCAAGACATCTGCACAAAGGCACACATCACTGGTGGGCAAAGGCCGGAAATAGTGTCACTTTTTGTATCTAGCTGAAACACACTTAGTTACCAGCAAAGACGGTGTCACATTCACAGGTCTACTCTGCAGGATATGACATCTGACTATCAAATGTATGCTATTATGTTATGACTTCAGTCTTTAATGGGTTGCCAGTGATGTGCCAGACAATACACAACTGTATGAGGCATTGACTACAAATATGAGGCAGACATGTGGTCAGTCTGCAAAACTCTAGACAATTGTCAGGTATGGGCTCAGTATATCACATACAGTTCAATACACACTTCTGCACCTATTGTGTATATGCACATACCCTATTTAAGTCTCTTACGTTTGTAAGGCAAGCATATGTATCATAGTAGCATTCACAGGTGACATATGAATATTTACAACATTCCAGGTAGTTGGCCTAGCAGTGTCATACTCAGTATTGGACAACAGACACTCCAGTAGTAGTTATGCATGAGCTGACCTTTGCTGGGGTGACTCAGGGACCAGAGATGTGATCCATGCCAATGCAGACAGGGAAAGCAGGAATGGCCATAGGTGCTAGACAACAGCATGCGAGTCCAGCAGGTCTTGCTGCGACCTAGTATTTAATGTCCTGTTTGACATTATTGCATCCCACCTTCCGCATTCCATTACAAGCTTACATGACTAACATACCTGTTATAGTGCTGAAGAGTTTTTTCAGAATAATGGAAATGGTTAGGCTTATGTAGTTGCAGTCTGTCTTTGTGTAGATGGGTTTAGACCTGCATTGCATAGGCAGCAGCTTGCCTTTTGTAGATAATACTCATGAGCAGGTGATGGCCTGTGCACCAATTTGTGTCTCCCACTTGCTACTTGCATCCAGAGCAGCTGTGTTGTCTTTCCATTAGCCAATGCCATAGCAACATAGTGCTATAATTAAGTCCTTCATGTGGGCCTTGCCCCTTTTCTTGCCTATGTGGAGAACATTATGGAGGTGTGGGGCTACAGCTTCACAGACAGTAGGTGGAAATACTTCTCAGGACAAGACATGTGGAGACAACCCAACAACATGGGAGACAAAACTCCAGAATTGGGTACAGATTGTACGTAAGTATTGCTGTTATACACATAGAGGATTGCTTGATTAACAGGGTTTACCTGGACATGCTTTTTCTGTGTGACTTGATGTCTGACAGCGATATGCCTCTGACATAACTCTCAACTGTCCAGATGTCCACAGACTGCCCAGAGCCTTGCCTATTATGTTTGGTCTGTTCCTCAAACAACTTCTGCTTTTGTGGAATCAGTAGGATAATGTGAGGATTGTATTCAGTAAATGTTGACATCCATTAGTGTATCAAATATCATATCCTTCAGGGATGTTATGTTACAACAAACCCTAACAGCAGCAACTGTTTCAGTTTGTTTCATAGGTTCATAGATTAGTACTAAGTTAACTGCCCTTGCGAGCCATTTTATGCCTAGCCAATTATCCCTTGTGAGACTCAAACCCTGCACCTTGTATTTGTAAGGCAAACACCTTAACTATTAGGCCACCCTCCCAACCCCCTTTGTTTCACTATTATGTGATATATATGTCCCTCTTTCTGACCCCTTGTCCCCCAAGTATGTCATGCTTTATCCAGATGTCTTGCAGTAAGAGGTTCAGAGGTATGGTATATCATTATTTAGTGACTGCACTCCTGGTATCATTCCAGTGACTTACCAGACTACTGAAAGTGGTATGCAGCAGTGGTCATAAATATGGTCCCACACCCTGGATATTCTGTGGAAATCTGTACAAACTGGAGTTATGTATGTCTGGCCATTGTTAACAGACTCCCAAGATTTTGTAGCAGTGTTGTGTGTGAAAGTTTCTTGGGCTGAGTAGGGAGAGTAGCAGATGTGAGTGCCATAGAACCTTTTCTGTCTGACTATGCATGCTGCTACAGTTGCTGGTGGTCTATCATGTGTATATGTTTGTAGGGGCAGACTGAGAAATGTCCTGTAACACATCAGGTTTCCCAGTAGACTGTGAGTTGGGCAGTATATGTCCGTGCAGTGCGTGACTGGCAATCACGGCATGTTTGTTTAAACAGTCGTTTTACTCTACAGTACATTTGGGATACTGGTAAATTGCTGTGACTGTGGTGTAAATGGTTCTTGGTGGACATTTTCACACCGATATCTGTTTTTCCTTACAGTTCCATCCCTGTTGTGCCTGCTATATTTGGAAATACATGGGTAATTCCCCAGAGCTGATTTTCGGTAGTGTAGTGTTGGTCTTACTGTGGTTCAGACAGCGCTGAGTGAAATGGTTGGCAGCCCTCACTGTTTTTTTCTCTTCTGTTACATGACTGCAGTCATACCTCTCCACTGCCCAGATGTCTAGACACTGTCCAGATGTGTGGCTCATATGTTTGGTCTGTTCCCCATAACAGTTGTGGGTTTCTGACAAATCACTGGAATGATGTGAGCAGTGACATCAGTAAATAATGACATTCATTTGTGTTTCAAACCTGGAATCTATCAGGAATTATTTGTTAAATCAAACCATGCTACTCTTGCAGACTTATACGCATATTACAGCCATATTTTAAATCTGTCACGATTGTTTGTCCTTTATCTCCCCACTTTGTCGGGCTTTTTGCAAATTTCTTGCAGTAAGAGGTTAGTTATCATATATATATATATATATATATATATATATATATATATATATATATATGTAGATATATCTATATATTTGCATTTATATATATATATATATATATATATATATATATATATATATAAAGTACTATGGATATATATTTTTCACTTATTTTAAATGAGTGTAGTGCATAACATGTTTGCAAAAACATTACAAATTCCTACAACTCAGATGCTGTAGAGATGTGTTGCAGTGAATGTAGTGCACAGGGTCCTGAGATCAAGCCTTGGAAGTGATGACTTTTTTCATTAATGTTAAATGACTGAACTGCATGATATGTTTGTAAAAGCATTGCAAATTCCTATAGCTCAGAGGGTGTAGTGTTACATTGCTGTTTGAAGTGCACAGCATCCCAGGTTCAAGACTTGGCAGTGTGGATTACTTTTTTGCTGGGCAGAACAAGGGCTGGTGGAGGCAGAGTGATTAAGGCACTTTTAAGCAGTTGTAGGTGGGTTTGTGTAGTTTTGCATGGGGCTAAGCACTGCTAAGAGATGGTTAAGCCCTCTTAGCTTCACTTAGCACTGCTTGCACCCATGCTAATTTTAATTAAAGAAAAGAAAATGAATGAAAGGAAAGTTGTGAAATGGGGGCAAGCAAGGGGTAAAACATTAAGTAAACCAGCTAGGGATGTGCAGGATGGGTGTAGGAAAGGACCATAGCTCTACATTTCTTCTGCAGCAACAGCTGTGAATAATGTGTAGAATTTGGAATTTACAGCCTCACACCCCACAGGGAGGGGTGTTGACAGCAGACATTTGTAGAATAATTTGTGGGTAGATTGATTAATTTCACTGTACATGGGGGCAAAATGTAGAGCTATGTATAGGGCAATGATTTTTTTTGTGGGACAGATGCCCTTTTTTTTAGGGGAGAGTGGGATGTTGGGCAAGGGCTGTAGGTATGTTTAGGGATGTAGGTTTGGGAGGCTAGGTAGCATTTACAGATGGACAAGACACACAAGATAGCAGACAGGCAGTATATGACACATGTGGGGGGTAAACACCTTGGACATGGAGGGTGGTTGGGAATCAGAGGCCCATGTGTCCCCAAATGGATACAGTGGGACTGAGGTCCCCAACCATGGGCAGTCACCACTGCAACTTCATGGCCCTGAAAATGGCTGTGCTGGGGGCTGGACAAGAGGGGCGGCCTGCCCATCGAGGTGTGCCAGGCAGCCCTCCATCTGATGTAGCTGACCACCCAACTCAGAGTGGATGATGCTCCACACCATACCCCAGAATATTCTGTGGGTGACGAGCTCCTCTCCACAGCCACACCCAAGGGGTATGGGCCCCATCCCCTGAGGCAGTTCCACCTGACGGTGGTGCAGGACCAGTGAAGGAGGATGTTCCAGGTTGGGTCTCAGACGTGCTGGGGCCCAGTGCCATGACCAGATGGGGTAGGACAGGCGGATGGACTGGGATCTTCCTTCCCAAACATGCTATGGTGTTGCGGTCTACCCAGATATACTGGTTAGTCAAGAACAACACATTGCAAAATTAGTTATAACAACATGCATGGGTGTTCCCATTAACCCAAACTAAGAGATTTGAAACAGTTGGATAGCAAACAGAACAACAGAACCAATGCATAAATGGAACAACACTAAGTATTTTAACAGCATGTGAGTTACATTGATGGCAACAGGTCACCAATAATGGTATTTGAACAAGGTATGTTAATATGAAACCAATTAAATATATGAACAATAATGGAACACATCTCCCAACAATAGGTTTTAAGAACAACATACCCATAATATATGAATAATGATTATTGATGCAGATGATGAGTGAGGGGAGAGAATAAACAGTCCATTAACAACTGTATTGGCTTTTATTTTTTACAACAGTACTGCTCAGTACCCTACAGATCTGCCCTCACTTTACATCTACCTATGGCCCATAACTTCTGTGGCACATACATACCTGTTAGACTGTAGACTGTCAACCTATAATGGTATGGGGCAGACTGGGTGAACTGTGGCTACTTTACTGGAGGGGGCTTTTACATGTCAGGGTTACATACTTGACAAAGAATAGGTACCCTGCAATGATATTGTGTGTGTCTACTACTAGCATAGTTCATCTGGATTCCTATCTGTGTCCAAGGTGATTGGCAGCAGTGACCACTAGCTGCGACAGTGTGACACTTGATAGACATGTATCTGGAAGAGGGTGTGGTGTATGTACCTAGCCTGCTGTAATTTGCAGGCATGGGTTTGGACAGTGGGAGAGTTGTACATGATGTATTGTTATACCCTTCTAGCAGCTACTACAAACATTTCATTACCTGTAAAACCTGTGGAGAAAATATTGGTTACCACTATCTGACTGTTTCTACAAATATTCCAGATTTCCTGAATGTATATATGCACATATCTCAGTACCACCTCCTGGATTTGAACCGTGTTTGGGTGTGCTAAAACGAACTACAATGCTGTTTTTCATCACACTGGACTTCTGGGGAAGTGCTGTTTCTTGTTTGACTATTTTATGCCTAATACTCTGTGGGTTAGACAGTCTGACCTTGTAATTCTGAGATTCATGCATGATAGATAGTTAATGTACTGTGTAGTAATCCTTTGAAATTATACGATTTGGAAAACAAAGGTTAACACAAGGCACTGCAGCAGGGGACACACTATAATACTTTTCACATTAGTATTCAGGGTTCGGATCTTAGTGCATAACATATGTCATATTTCATGTATATCTTGATTTATAGCTCCACAAGCTACTGTTTTCCATACTAGCTGATTCCAGAACAACCTCTGTTAATTCATGCTGTCAAAGCCATATTTCTGTTCAGAACCTGTACACATTCTATTTCTACAACATACCAGAATAAACACAACAGTTGGTGTTTTAGGTTTTTATTGTAGTTATATGACACAATGCTCTACTACTACATATGCTGTAGATGACTATTAGTCTGGCAAACTTTTCTTTAATTTCACACACAGAACACAGTAAACAATTTACTCCTTCTTATTTATTTCACTATATACTGTAAGGTAGATCTGTACTCACTAGCCTGTCAGCGCATCCTTGTCAGTCTGTTGGCATGGGCCTCAATGTTCATATCCCTCTCTTCTGCATCTGTAGGGGTGAGAAACAAGCATTATGCATACCTGTCTATCACATACTCAGGCTAGAATTTGGTACAACTATATCTGCGATACTTACAAACTGCTGGAGCATGCCAGTCCCGAGCATCTTGGATCCATCAGGCCAAGTGTGCCCCTTCCTACACTTTAGGTAGGCATAATGATGCTGTACCTGCTCACCAGTTTGGGGGATTCTAGTGGCACTGGTAAGGTCATGTGCCAGATGGTCCCAGGCCTCCACTTTGTACTGAGAGCCCTGGTACTGGTCCTGCAGCAGTCTGTCATCATGGTGCTCTATGAGGAGTCCAGCCATGACCCTGGTCTCCAGGATGCCCCAGCACTGGCCTGAAAGTGTACTTCCTCTGTAACTCCAGACATGTTCCTGCAGAGATCATACTAAACAGGTTATGGCTGTATTCCCACCTGCACAATTTAAATAAGGCCGTATTCCCACCCTTTGCCATCATTGGAACATTTCAAAAATGCTGAGCCCAGCTTAGCAATGCGCAAACCTGCTAAGCTGGGTTGAACAGTGCTTAAAGGGGGTAATTGCTGAGCATTGCTTAACAATGTGCAAATCCATTTAGCTGAGCTGACTGTTGCTTAGCATTCACGTTTAAGCAATGCTTACACCAACTAAGCATAGCTGAGCACTGCTAAACATTGCTCACGTTTCATTTAAAAAAATATCAGGATAATGACTTTGTTAATTATTATTGACATATTAGTAAGTGTATATGATTTACTTTACATGACATCCCTCTATGTGCTTTCATTACATTATCATGGGGCATGACCATACTGTATGGGACAGTTGTGTATACATGGGTGATTTCACATGTTATATGCACTCACACATTTTAGACCAGCTACACTACCCTGGTTGACAAATAACAGTTGCTACATAATTTAAAATTAAAACAATAATTGTAGCACTGCTTTCACATGTAAAAATAAAGTACCTGTCTTGGTACTTGAACCGTGAACACCTGCATGCAAAACAGGGACTCTAACCACTACACTATCTTAGCATAAGGATTTCAGTTGTATATTTTTATTTATCTCCTATGGGATGTTTAAGCAATGCTCAGCAGAGGGCCATAATGCGCACACCCACTTAGCTATGCTTCAACATACCTTAGAATGGAAAAAAAAAGTTACATTCATAAGCCCACTTTATTTACATGTATCTGTACTCCTTGTTAGTCACAGTAAGGGAAATTGTAAAGGGACACATATGACAGATTTTAATTATTGCTCTTACTAACTTAGAAAGTGTGAATGTGGTTTTCTAGCAAATCATTGGCAAATCACTTGGGGTTTAAGTTAGAACATACTGACAGACATTTGGGTTTCAGTCTTCATACCCTTCAGAAAGTCCGTGCTACTGCAAACCTTTTATTTTATCAGCTTTCTGGGTTTGTAAGTGCAATATTAAAAAAGTATCCCTATGTTTGTGCCTTAATCCCCCCATTATTTATGGCTTTGTACAGCTTTCTTGCTCTAGGAGGTTGAGAGGTATGTGAGGCAGGCATCTGGGCATTCTGCAGAAACCTGTACAATTGAGGGCTATGGCAGTACAGCACTTTCAAATGGCAAATAGACTCCAAATGACCCAGGTGAGACAAGGTACCAAAAATAAAATAAAATACAAAATTTAATAAAGCGCTTTTTGTCCCACTCACTGGTGGGACTTCATCAGACATAAGAAATTACAACGCATTCCACTCCAGTTTAAATACTTCTCCAAATTACAATCATGTGACCACCAATAAATCAGGCTACATTTGATTTAAGAAAGTAATAAGTGCATCAAGAAGTTTTTACGTTAACATCTCTTGATCACAACTACTGGAACTGAGCTGGCAACTTCGTAGAGGTGCTTGTTTCTTTCCAGGTTTAAATGAGGTATATTCCCTATCTTGCATTTTGAAGTTAAAGAGTTTAACGAGATAAATTGAATTATGAGTGGCCTGTTAAAAATGTTTAAAAAGTTAAAAAAAGTTAAAACATTGGGTTTAACAGAGAGTGTTTAAAATACTTCAGTTGACACAAATCAAATATTTGAGATACATTCAGGATTATGATGGGAATATAAATTAATTCTAGGTTGTCTAATGTGGTTGTGTTCCTGCTATGTTTTCCCCCCCTTACCCTCCCTTTTGAAGAACTTGTGCAAAGGAATCCTTTTAGGGTTCCCTCCAAGGATGTTATTCCGGAGGGGTAGTACCAGCAAGAACTGACATAACTGTATGCTTTCATTGATGCTGAATATAAGATATGTACAGTGAATTGATAGATTATCCATTTGTAATTAGTTTTATTTAGTAGTTTTATTAATTCTAAAAGGCATATTTAGAACATCTAAAATGTTTTATGGCAGGTAATTAAAGGATAGATGTAATAGATTTTGAAGTTACATGCAAGTCCACACTACTACAAGTTGCGATCAAGAGATGTTAACGTAAAAACTTCTTGATGCACTTATTGCTTTCTTAAATCAAATGTAGCCTAATTGATTGGTGGTCACATGATTGTAATATAGAGAAGTATTTAAACTGGAGTGGTATACATTGTAATTTCTTATGTCTGATGAAGTCCCACCAGTGAGTGAGACAAAAAGCACTTCATTAAATTTTGTATTTTATTTTATTTTTGGTACCTTGTCTTACCTTGGTCATTTGGAGTCTATAAGTCTGTTTACCTTCTTTCAGTTTAACTTTCAAATGGCAGACATTTGTGGTTCAGTATTCATATCCTTCAGGACATCCGTGCTAATGCAAACCTTTTAAATTCTATCAGCTTTCCGGGTTTGTAAGTGCAATATTTAAAAAGTATCCCTATTTTTGTGCCTTTGTCCCCCCATTATTTATGGCTTTGTACAGCTTTCTTGCTCTAGGAGGTTGAGAGGTATGTGAGGCAGCCATCTGGGTATTCTGCGGAAACCTGTACAGTTGAGGGCTATGCTCGTATGGCACTTTTACTATGGCAGACATTTGGGTTTCAGTCTTCATACTCTTCAGAAAGTATGTGCTACTGCAAACCTTTTATTCTATAAGCTTTCCAGGTTTGTAAGTGCAATATTTAAAAAGTGTCCCTATTTTTGTGCCTTTGTTCACCCATTATTTATGGCTTTGTACAGCTTTCTTGCTCTAGGAGGTTGAGAGGTATGTGAGGCAGGCATTTAGGCATTCTGTGGAAACTATACAGTTGAGGGCTATGGCTGTATGGCACTTTTACAATGCAGGGAGTGTGTGACAGAACCTGTCACATATCCCCTGCATTGAGTTCTTGCTCCCCTATGTATTTCAGTGTCCCCAAACACTGAAATACTTAATTATTTCATTTCAGTGTCCGCGGACACTGAAATACTTTTAAAAAGTGACGTACAGGACTTTCTGAGTGCAGGGGGCGTGTTATATCTTTGTGCACTACCTAAACACGCCCCCCTGCACTCAGTAATGTCTGTGTCCATTTAGCCTTAGTAGCAGCACGCCTTCATGAATATGCAAGGTGCGCTGCTGTTAAAGCTAAGGCTAAATGACACTATCCACTCCGTGCAGGAATAGCACTATTCCTGCGTGAAGTTTATTGAATCTAGGGGATGGTGTTTGCTATTTTGGTTTCATTGTTTACTCATATTTTCTCTGTAACTACAGCTACAAAATTATGTCATGTAGAGACAGAGTGATAACTTACAAGCAACTGTAAAGCATTATGGATAATCAAAATCATCTTAGATCTTTAGAAGAGCATCATCACACTGCTATATTATCACATGTTAATTTTTCAAGGAAAGGAGCTCCACCTGCAAGAACTAGTTGGAAACTTGCCATTTTAGGCATTAAGAAACTACCACTTATACATTTAAGCATATAAATATAGCAGCCTATACTTTGAAGGCACTGAGGGTTCAGTTTTTCATAATGTTATGGCAGTGATTTTCAGTTCTGAAAAAAATCAGGGGTCGTCCTTATCAACAAATAAAATGCAAAAGCGGCACACCTTGTCATCATACACTATACATTGCATACTATTGTACATGGTAAGGAGGTGATATCCAATTCCAAAGATTTGTTACTTACACCTGCTTCAGAATATGACTAATATGAACTGGTTTGAGTACCATTTTCAGCCATAACCTGGGCCAAGAAGGGGATGGAACAAAAATATTAGAAAGCAAATTAATAAGAGACAGATCAAAATTTAGAAACAGAAGTAGAGGTATTCCTAATAAATAGGAAAGGTTTAGAGGTAAATGGAAACTGCCAGGCATAAAAGCAATGTTTTAATAAATTAGTATAGACAAAGAATGTGATCTACAAGAAGGAAGACAAAGATCTAAATGAATCACAGACAAGCATATTGAAATATAAACTTCTGTATGCCTCCCACGTGCACTAGCTTCATGAACTATCATCTGTATACAGAACGGTTTATGTAGGCAATCTACTGTTAATGCTGATATGTGATTCAAATTTCCCACAAGCAATGTTGTGCTGTTTCACGTTTGTGGAATTGTTCAGATAGTGTGAAGCAAAGCAATTCAATTACATTTGTTAGAAGTTGTTACTGTAATCAGAGTTACTAGGCAAGAATCAGTCATACATTGGCCAAATAAGCAAGCAGTTTCAGCAGTTCCTCTAGTGTTTGTATACCCCAATAGAGCTGGCATTGTGGTTCAACAAGAACAAAGATCCTGTAGTAATATATTTCCATTATGATGTACAACCTGTGTAGTCATTGGTTTTATAAGCTAACATTTCTCTCTAAAGCAATTGTAGTGCATGAGCACTGAGTTGTTTAATGAACACTTTAATTGGATCAATAGTCCTTATCCATTCAAGTTAGCTATCCCAACAGGCATGAGCAAGCTTCACAAAGGCTTTCTCACTGACAGTTTGTTTATATTAGGTCCTCACCAGCTGAAGGACTTCTCTCTTAGCCTTATGTAGTTGTCCCTAACAACAAGTTTATTGTTTAATATTAGATAGTACCATTTATGCAAAAGCTCGAAAGTAAGAAAGTTAAGAAGGAAGGAGACACTGGGAAATGCTGCAATTAAATGTGTGTGTGCAGGATTATACAGTATTTTTTATCTTTTACTACTGAATTAAATTAATCTAAATATTTTATGCTTCTTGTATGAAGGTAGTGTTTGGATGAAACAGTAGTGAGATAATGGGGAGGGCATATTTGAGTTGCAATGAAGTACATTGATAATTGTTACCCTTCTGATTAATGTGGTGAGTAGGTTAGCTATGTTATAACAGAACTTGTTTAGGTTAATACCTTCAACCAAAAAAAAAAAAAATCCTGTCACTAGCATGACCAACAAAGAGGAGATGGAAAAAGTGTAGTCTACCAAATAGTTTATTAGGATTTTGTTAAACTCTTTCATCTGACAATCAATAAAACAGACTTCTTCAGAACAAAGTAACTCACCAAATCATCCACTCAAATAGTAAAAAAAGTCACTAATTGGTGACCATACTTAAAGAAACCATGATTTAAAAATTACCCAAACCACTAACATTTAGTAAGTATTAAGCATTCATTTAACTGCAATACATAATATTTACTAACAATACCATTAACTGAACTATACATCCCATCTGTACAGATTTTTGCAAAATGCCCAGATTCTTGCCTCATATTTTTGTTCCATTTTGCATACAATTGTGGTTTTCTAGCAAATCATTGAAGATTTAAGTTAGAAAATAACGACAGACATTTGAGTTTTTGACTTCATAACCTTCAGAAAATTCTTCCTAATGCAAAACCTTTTATTCTATCTACTTTTTAAGTTTGTAAGAGCGATATTTAAAAATTGTCTGTATTTTTGTGACCTTGCCCCCATAATTTATGGCTTTGCCCAGATTTCTTACTCTAAGAGGTTGAGAGGTATGAGCTTAACTTAAAAACTTTGAACATCAAATAATTTTTCAAAATGTTTATAATTTAGCAGCCCTTATTTTTAAAACAGGGCTGATAATAATATAATCATTTATACCTGGCTTATGAGAAGTAACCAGTTTAAGATGCCAAAGTAACATCTTTCCCAGGCTCCTCCTCTGGGTTAACTGATTTAATAATAACAAATTTGAATCTCTTAAGTTCCCAACATACACAGGGGAGTTTATATAAATAATTTGTGCCATTTTGCTTTTTAATATTATAAATGTGCTTGTATATCCTCTTGCAAAGAGGTCAATCTATCTTGCCAATATAAAACATGAGGCAGCTGAAGCATTAAGCAAAAGAAACAAACTCACTAGCACCACAGTTGCCGTGGCAAAATGTACTATAGAAGGCATAACATTTTCTAACTTTAAACTAAATCTAGTAAGAATATAAGTACATTGCCCACAAGATCCACACTTTGATGTACCATTTTACTTATATATCAAATTCCTGTCAAATCTCTGTTCCATTACCTTCCTCAAGTTGTTTCCATACTTGCATACAAATAGAGGTTGTTCTCCTAGAATGTCTAAAATACTCTCATTAGTCTTAAAAATGTTCCAATTGTTCCTAACAATATTTTTTAGTTCATTAAAACAACATCCATACTTTAAAATAAATGCCCAATCCCAGTGATCATTAAATTGTTGGGAACTAGGACACAGTGTAGTTTTTTCACATTTACTGATACCTATACCCAAAAATAGGCATGCACATGTCATTTCTATTTTGTCTGACTTCATTAATAACTGTATCCTACAAAGCCATAGGATAGTCTCTTTCAAGAAACATAGACTTTAATATGATTACCTCACTTTCAAAACAATTATGGTCCAATACCAAATGTGATAATCTAATAAATTGCCTTTTAACTATCATGACCCTTTGGCTATAAGGTTGATTGCTCAACAAATAGATGTATGAGTTACTGAAAGTAGCTTCTTTGTAAATGTTAGATTAAAAACAACCATCATTGTTGATTATGGTGGTATCTAAATAATTTATTAAATCCTTTTTGTAAGTGCATGTATACCTCAAAAATTGAGCAGTTCATTGAAGGTAATCAACAATTCTACTGATTAAATCTACTGGTCCTTCCCATAAGATAAAGATATCATCCAAAAATCTCAAATAAGTTTTGTGGTGAACAAAATGTTTGTTATTATTGAACACTTATCTATTCTCCCACCTACTGTATACATCAAAAAACCAAAAGAAACTTGCTAAACCAAAAACACCAAACACACGGCAGGAAAAGCAGGACCAGCTGATGCTAAAAACTTCTTTATTTCCAATATCTTCAGCCAATACGGCCCAAAAACACCACAAGTAATGTAACAGTTCCACAATTAAACAGTTAGTTCAGCCAATATGGCCCGAGACCACGACAACAATTCAAAAGTTAAGCGCGCTTTCTCTTTGCCCAATGCAAAGCTTCATCAGAACAAACGGACATAGGTAAATCAGTACATATATAAGTTCCTGTTCAATTAATTAATTAACTAATCATAATGTTCACTCTGTATCATATTCCATTAACAGATGTTCTACACAGTTTGCAAGTATGATGCTTAAAAAGTGTATAAATATATTTTTTAAAAAGAAGTGTTTAAAATATTCACGTAATGTCCTGAAAAATATTCGCTGGATCAAAAGTCAATTCATTCGAATACAACCTGAATTGCATGACTATAAAAATTATCCAATGAATCTAAATGACAAAATCTGTAATCATAACTTGCATCAACTATAATCCAAGTGTGTAAAGTCAGAAAAATCAATACTAATTGAATAGATAATGTTGCGTGAACTCTTCTGGCAGCTTAAAACTGATGCCAGCAAGCCCCCAGGTCTCAACGATAGCATTAGTATTAACAGTGTTTTGAAACTGAGGCAGGCTAAATTATAATTTATTGTTTAATAAAGAGGTTCCATAAACATTGTTTTAATTTTCAGCATGCATCAGTACGCATATTTATTGTTCTATTAATTGAACAACACTTTAGTATGCGTACAACATTAATGTTACATTATGGGTGCAATGAAATTGATGATTATTGTTATTTAAGTTATATGTCGAACAAGTTTCTTTTTACTGTTTTCACTGGTTTATTTATTATTTTATTCATTACTTGTGGTGTTTTCGGGCCGTATTGCCTGAAGATATTGGAAATAAAGTTTTTAGCATCGGGTGGTCCTGCTTTTCCTGCACTGTATACATCACAAAGTTTGCAAAAGTTAGGGCATATAACAACCCCCATGGTGGCCCCTTTAATTTGCTTGTAAAATTCCCCTTCAAAGTAAATGTAATTGTTGGCAAAAATTACATTCATAAGATCTATTATAAAAATGACATCTCTAGTGGTTAAAAAAATCATACACAGTTATTATGTCATTAAACAGTTCCATACCTTCATCAAGTGGAATACATGTGAACAGGTCTACAACATCAATAATACAAAACTAATATGTGCAGACCATAAACTGTTCTTAATTCTATCCAGGAAGTCCCAGACTTTTTTAAGAATATGGGTAATGTAAGTGGGAATAGCTTTCAGTTTCCTATCCACATATACTGCTCAGAGGTAGTTTCTCAGTTGTTGGCTGCAACAACTGGCATAATAGGTGGTGAAACCAAGTTTTTTTGTGAATTTTTAGTATACCAAAAATAGTGGGAATAAAAGGATTAGAGTTCTTTAAAAACTTATGTTCATCAAACGTAATAATACCTTACGACAAGTAGTCATCTAACAGTAAATCAATTTTCCTATGGGCTATATGCATTTCATTTCTAGAGGCATAAACATATCCTTCAGGATCTTGTAATATTTTGAACATGGTATTTGTATAAAAAATAGAATAAAAAACACTGTTCTACCCCCTTTATCAAGCTTTATAACTGTCACAGTTCTGTCACTTTTTAAACTGTTTAAAATTTCTCTTTCCTTATTTGTTAACTTAGAAGTTTTCTTTGGATGACTTGATGTATTATATGTGTATAGATAGCTGTCTTTCTTTTCAATAGCCAGCAAAGGATCGGTGACCATATAGGGTACAACAGTATACTCACTATTCCTATCATCTTCACCATTACAAACAATGCTGGGTTTTTTTCTCCTTGATGTAATATTTGTGTTCTCATCTTGGTTTGAATTACCCATATTAAGATGTACATAACATTTCAGGTAAGCCTCATTCAATTCATACTGCTTTAAATCTCTCCTAATTTTCTTACTCTGGTTTGTGCATGGTGAACATGCACTGGTAACATAGGTAATGGAAACGTAAAACAGGATATGATGATGTAGGTATGAATGGGCAAAGGTCTAATAAGGATGGGCATGGTATGACTAGTAAATGATCATAAGACATGGATGGAAAGGTATTCTGAAGTGAATTTTAGGGGTTTGTTATTTAAATGGGAGTAGCCTAAGACATATAATGGAAATTATGTGGATGTGGGTGGGAATAGAGATAAGTCAAATGAGTGAATTATAGATGAATGCAGCAAAGTTGTGTAGAATGGTTTGGCCTTCCACAGTATCCCTCCAAAAACAATCTGCTCCTGTAAGCATTTCAAAACAGTCAACTTTCTCTCATTTCTGAGTCTGTGTTTCTAGTGTCCTTTGTCACTGGAGGAGAGAAATCACAGGCTTTGGGGTAAGAAGCTTTGGAAAATAATAGAAATTAGTTCAACATATATAAAGGAACCCATTTATCCATCCATCCATCCATCCGTCCATCCATCCATCCATCCATCCATCCATCCATTCATCCATCCACAACCCCATTTCCCTTTTGCACATGTGGTTGGGGTGTCATTTCAACAGTGACAGTCATCTAGAGCCAAGGTTTACACCACTGAGTGGTGAATAATAGTGATGTTGCAAATCTTTGTTTTTATTTTTAAGTGCAGAGAAAAAAACAGTGTAAGACTTGCTGTCAGAAGGTCTTCTAAAGTGCATGTCATTCAAAATGTAGTTATAGAGTTACTTCATCTGAACATAGTATGCTCTGTTTAACCTAGACTTCAGGAACAAATGCTATTAAGCCTCATTCCCATAAAAAAAAAAAAAAAAAGAAAGGGATGCAAGCTCTTTGGACAAAAAACAATCACAAAATCGACACTCAAGGATTGAGCTATTCCACCAATCAACTGTAAAAATTTGGTTTCCAAAAACATGAACAGGTCATCTGTAGGAGCACTTTGTTTCTTCATTTGCTCTGCCTCTGTCAATTATTTCATCTCTTTAAATCTAGATCTACATTGGCTTTTTCATTATAGGATAGCTTTAGCAAGGAAAGTGAAAAAAATTGGGTCAGGCTTTGACCAAATAATTAACTGATATCCAAAAATCATTCTGTTTATGGAAATTTCCACAAGTGGTTCACAGAATATGCAGAGTTATTGTTCTTCTACTGTTATGCTCAGATTACTTCAGTATGCTAACACAATTTTGACTGTTCAGAAATGCTAAAAACTCAGCTGTTGTAATCTTAATGTCAGTAGTGTAGCTAGGGCAGGTGAGAAAAGCAACAGCCCCAGGCACAAAGTTTTGGGACGGGGAGTGCAATCAGCTGATCCCGATTTCTCTTTAATGTAATACCAGTTTTTGGAAACCAGAATTGCATTTTCAGTAAAACCTCAGTGTTGTATCACTCTGTGTGCAATCTAAACTATAGCAACTGCTTGCTACATTGTAGTAAACAGTTTAAAAGTAAAAAAAAAAATGTATTTGTCAACTAGACCCTGAGCGCTGTAGCACTCCATGCAGGAAGGGTATAAACTATAGCAACTGTTTTGCTACATTTGTAGCATGCAGTTTGCTACAGTTTAAATAAATATTTTTTTATCTAAAACTTGAGCACTGCAGACAGGGTATAAACTGTAGCAACAGTTTGCTACAGTTTAAAATAACCTTTTTTTAATAAAATATGTTAAAGGAGGGGTTGTGGGCAGGACACAGAAATAGGACCTAAATGGCTGGGGATGGAGGTGTGGGATGGTGTGCCAATAGAAGGAACATCCATTTTTTTTTCTCTTCACTTAAGAGCTGACATGTTGGGGTTCATAGCACCAGCCCAGGGTAATGACTGAACCAGCTGTGCTTCTGCTTAGTGTAGATTCTATTCATATTCATCCAAGTGTATGTACTATATCACTGTTAATTAAATTTTGGGCTCATTCTGTTAAACACATTAGTATGAGCACAAAATAATCTTATACAATTTTTGAAAGTGGGTAGAACAGTCCACTAATTTTTTAAAAGTCTGGGTTTCATAAGTTATAATTCATGAATATCAGTCCAGCAGTTGTGCATTCCACCCTTATTTTATTGTGTTTGTTTTTACTTACTTATTTTTTCTTTGTTTTCTTTTTTTGTGTTTGTCCATTTTCTTCTTTCAAGTCACATAGCCTGGGATTCAGAAAGGGTTACCATGCGTGATATGAGCAGCCAAACCTTCGCAACAACCCTTTCTGAGATAGAGACTGATGTACTGCAATGCTGTTCTGTGAGTGGAAGACATCAGCCTCGGGGTGGTCTCACCAGTTATGTTAAAGACTCATGCACTCTTCCCCTGGAAATGCCTGCAACTAACCAAGTACACTGTTGAGTGACACATTTATCTCTGCACTTTCTCTCCCATGGAATAGCTCCACTCATTGAACTGCACTCACTTATTTACTTGCATTCACTCTCCTCAGCCTTTGTTTGCCTTATCCTGGCTCACATGCACATACACACACACACTCACTACACATTCACTCCATGGGGTTTGCTCAGTCACATGCACATCATTAACAATTTACTCACTGTTGAATTTTAATCCAAATATTTTTTTAAATTTTATTTGGCAGTAGCAGCAGCATGGTTGATATGCATGTGAGGGTGGGTGCACCCCCCCCCAACGTTATGCTACTTTTGATAAGGTAAATATTAATACAACATAAACAATTATTGTGGGTGGTAAGGAGAACAGCATCTTCCCAGAAACACATGTCATGTTTGGCACTTCTTACTCAAAATGAAATAAAAAAGCAGTTCTTTACACAACCACTCAAAGGAATTAATTATTATTTCTGAATATTTGCATATCTAATCCACAACATTTATTTATTTTTTTGAGCATCTGACAGCAATATTATGATTAACTCAGACTAGAATATTACCATAGGAATGCCTGAAGCAAATATCTGTACACAGCTTACTTACCTGAACCTGGGGTAGTGGTCCTGCAGTCCAAAAGCTCATTTAGGTGTATTGTAATTGTAAAACCTAAGCTGGCCATGTCTGTAAAGGTATTGTGTCGGTGCTATAGTATAAAGTAATGACCTGACATGGCATTTCTGCTTTGAGATAGCATTGTATGAACTTTTATGAACAAACCATAGTTGTATATTTTAATAACTGAGGAGTGCAGCAGCTGTGATAGGCACATAATACAATTTTACAGCCAGAACTGGATTATAAAAGATTGGTAAATATGTAATTATGTTAGGTCTGGGAAAAAATATGAGGCTGTGAGTATAACAAAATGGAATTTTCTGGCAACAGGGAAAGTATTGTGCACACATTTTAAGGTATGTCTCTGGAAGTTATTTAAAGAGACTATGCATGTATGAATTTACTCAAATGGTCTAGATAATGGAGTGACAGGTTTACCTGTTCTATGCAGAACAGTGGTTCTTACTTTGTTAGCTTATGCTTGCTTCTGTAGTTATGATGAATTTTACTGCCCCTGAGATTCAGAAATGCTTACTATGATGCAGAAAACTTCTCACTGAAGGTTTACATATTACAGTAAGCCTTTGTACTTCAGACACCACTCTTCCGCTATGGTGTCAGAGATGAATCTTGCTGTGGAAGCCACATGCTAATGTGACAGTCTGAGGGAGTACCTAATGCAACATGACCATGTGTGCTACCCAGAAATGGCTTTGGCTCCCAATTAACTCAGCAGAGCTGCTAAGTTAGTTTTCACTCTAGGAGGAATAAGTGAACACTGTGTTTTGATGGCATCTACCTTTTTAGTCCTATGGTAATACTAGTAGGATAGCAGAGGTGTGTGTGTGTGTGTGTGTGTGTGTGTGTGTGTGTGTGTGTGTGTGTGTGTGTGTGTGTGTGTGTGTGTGTGTGTGTGTGTGTGTGTGTATGAATGCACAGGGCTGCCAATGATACCACGATACATGGGCAGCAACAAACAATGAACATTCTCATGGTCAGGTCTGACAGTGCAGTGTTCAGTTCAGAGATATGATAATGAACTGCTACTTACGTGTTCCTATGGGTGATTTTACCATGTGTCTGAATACAAGATTCTCTCTATCTTGCTAATTGACAAACTTGCTTTTGCCATTGTGGTGCCACTGTGTTCTTCCTTGCATATGACAGTACTTGCTATTTTATATAGGCCCATTCAAATGTTCATCTGTATGTCTACAGAACCCTTAATCCAGTAAAGAGCAGCAGTACCAATAAAAAGAATTTTGCTGTTCTGACATTGGTTGTGACTATACTGGTTTATGAGGTGCTACTAATAAATGAAAATGTTTAGTTCATTCTTTTTGTTGTGAATGTACTAATTTATCTATACCACAAGTAAATAAAAATAGTTACAAGAGAAAGGCATGAGTTGTACCGCACTGCTGTAGCTTGTGGGAAGTACAGGTACATGATTTGTAGCAGATATAACAGTGCACTGACAGTTCAGTATAAAAGAAGAACGTGTTCTTAAGTACAATCTGTACTTGCAGTAAAGATGCTAATTTCTCCAGAAAACTATAATCTGTACCTCTATTAATGATGCAAACTTTGCTAGAAAGATTTTCAAGTTTTTTAAAACAGAAGGCTGCTTGTGAGTGTTAGACTGTACTGTATAGTTCCACATATTTTGTTGTCATTACTTGCATAATTTACTTGACTTATGCTGTATCGCTGTCATAGAGTAAACGGTTAATGTGTCTCATATAGTAATTGCTTTTGAAGTTTTGATGCATTACTTCATAACCTGCTTTAAAGATATGCAGGTAGGTGCGTGTATGTATGTTTGTGCCTTCGGTGAAGGTTGGACACCAGACTGGCAACTCAACTCGGTAAAAACACCACTGCCAATCAATCTGCAGACCGGTGATCCACTGTGGTGACCCCTAACAGGGAAAAGCCGAAAGACATTGCTTTACTTCATTACCTGCCTTTACTATAGAAACAAGTAAATGAGTAGAAGCAGACCATGAGCTGCTAAGTGTTGCGCATCGACCTCCTGGCTGACTAGCACTGAATCCCCGGCTATATAACAACATGCCCTTAGCCACACACTCACTAGCAACATTTTGTCTTGAATGGATAGTCAGATGCCATATAAAGTGAAGAGAGGATTCTACTAAGCAAATGTGCTTGTCATGGTTGCTAGAATGATCAGTACAATTTCCTGTTGCATACACAAGTGGGAGGGCTTCCTTTGACTGTTCACTGTAATTTGAGCAATTGTCATGTATTATTTACCTTCATTCCTTTTTAAGCTAGTAGAAATGACATGACAATACCATAAACTCCTAAGTCCTGTGAGGTATGCTTCTGTTTTATACACAGTGATGTCACCGTTCATTGGTATGTTTCAGAGATGCCAAGTTATGGTGCCTCTCTTTTTAAGTTTTTTTTCCCAAACTGGCTTTTTTTAGTCATTACACAACATATTATAATGCTATGGATGCTCTCAAACTGCTTTATTTTATAGTGAAGTTTTCACATCAGATGTGTAACTGCCTTTCGACTATGTACAAATCAGCATTTGAAAATTATGTAAATTAAAGTATTTTTGAGCAAAGAGTACTACTTGAATGAAAATATTTAATTTGACACAACCTGTTTGCATATGATAAGGTAAATATAAGCCTGTCATACAATCAAAATCAGAGACTTTGTTTCTTACAGCATGTGGTGGTTCTTTCCAATGGTAATCATCCCCATTAGTGCTGTGATGCTGGCAAACTGCCAACCAGCTCTCTGCTAAAGTTAAATGTAAAGCAAACTTTTTTACACAGGCGATTTTGTTGATTGATGTGAAGCTGTACATATTAGGTGACGTAAAGTCTGCATTTTTAACCAATTTAAAATCAAATGCAGAAAACTGCAGTTTCTTATAGCCATGTGCTTCGTTCCTGTAACAATTTGCCCCTTCACTTGTTAGTGATGCTAGCAAAGTAGGAGCCAGTTATCTGCTAAAAAAACATAGTTCTCTCTTATGAGCGCAAGCTTTTTGCAGATGTTAAATTTGCAGCCTAAAAATGTTTTCATGTGGTTTAGCAACATACTAAACTATTATAGTAAAGTTTCCTGGTGATGTCGGTTTCAACCCATGGCATGCAGTTGTACAATTTGTTGGTCATCTGCAAGCGTTTCAAAATGATATAAAATCAAAAGCAGAGACTTTTCCTTTTTAAAACATTGCTCCTTACTGCGTTGTCCTGCAAATCATGCAAATGATGGCAAACTGCTGGCCCATTATCTGCAAACAAAACAAGTTACATCTGGATTAGCATGGCTGTAAAATATTAATGCTAATACTCATATGTGTGCCAGTGAGACTTTGCAAAGAGTTATGTGTAATCATGAGCTTCATCGATTATTCAGATACATGAATGCAAACACAGTTTAGTAATATAGTTTCTTGGTTCCATTTTAGTGAACTGACTGCTCTACAAAGTTATAACTAAGTTGTCTATGAGGAATGTACATTTTTTTCCAGTATTTTCTTTTCCTACTCATTTTGAATGCTTGCTGTCAAACTGTCATTGTACAATCCATTTGTAAATGTCACTCATTTCATAGAAATGGTTTAAAAACCACATTGTGGATGTGAGTTGCACTGATGAGTGTCATTAGTGGTGGGCCATAGATGAAACATTGAATACTTGCCCTACAAATGTTGTTTTAACAGAGATGGTTAGAATAATGTAAAAAAAAATAATCAAGTAAAAATAATAACTTAAAAACTCCTTTCTTTTTCCATGTTTTGTCAGCAAACATTCTTACTGTTGTACAGGCTATAGAAATTTAATATAAAGTTTTTTTGGTAATCACATTTTAGGGATCCTTCTGTCAAACTGTGTGACATTGTGCAATTCTATTTGTAAAGCAAACAAGTTTCACAAAGTCAGTTTCATAGTTCAAATAATGCTGGCCCCTAAAAGACAAGTAGAAAACCAGCTCAGAACAGGTTTATAGGGGCATACTAGACTAGCTACCCTTGTAGGCCATTTTAAGCCCAGATAATTTCCCTTAGTGAGAATAAAACCCTGTACCTCTTGTTTGTGAGATAAATTCTTTAACCATTAAGCCAATTTTTTGGCAGGTGGGCATTTGCAGTGGTGGTCGACAAATGGCTTTTTTGTTAACTTTAGTTCAAAGTATTCATTTTTGTTGGTTATTGGTATTTGTGTAAGATGATGTTAAAGCTTGTTTTTTCATGCTTTAGTGATTTCCAGTAGCATTATATCTTGCTTACTACCTCTGTGTTAAATGTTTATATTTCTAGTCTACTGTGTTTTGGTCTTTGTATTAAAAGTATGTGTAGAAGGTGATTGCAGATTGTTACTCTCAGCAAGCCACAGTCAGTGTTAAGAGAGCTGATGGCTACCAATTAGATTGTGATGGCTGTGACAGTTAGGGGGTTCTGTCAATGACACTGATGTCTAGGAGGCCAACACTAGGTTTCTACTTTGCAGGGAACACATCTGATAAATAGATAACTTGAAACCTAATAAGTTTTACTATTTGAAAGACAGTAGCTTACAATTTCATTAGTAATTGAAATGGGTGTGATTTTTGGGAAGTTTGTTTTCTTCATGCCATGGATCAAACTTTTTTAATGGAATTCAGTGTGCCAAAGCTAACAGTCCACTCGCTTTATTCTACAAGATTGCAATGACATTGAGGTGTTGCTGCCCAACCAGATGATGGGAGGTACACTGAGCTGATACTTGTTATTGCCCCACTGGGGGTGGGGGGTGGGAATTGCACTTAGCAGCTGCTGCTGATGTCCTGCTGGAAGGTGGGAGGTATATCACGTATGCTACTGGAGCTGTTGTCCTCCAAAGGATGAGGGTCACAGTGAGCTACTACTGCTGTTACATAGTTGAAGTCACACATTCGGGAACTATGATGGCTAATTGCCATTTTCATTTTGCATCTATTCACAGTCTATGCATCTGTTTGGAGAACTGCAGGGGGGATTTCATTATCTTTTGGCTGTATATCAATTTGCAAACCACCATCGTAACTGTGACAAAGCATGTCTACACTATCAAAATATGCACATGAGATCCCATTTTATCCTGATGGTTTTACTGGATACTTCTTTTATTGTATGTGCAGAAAAAGAATGGAGGCGTTATGTTGCTGGCCGACTATATGAACACTGTGGAAGTTGTGACTGGGTCTAGTCAGACTAAGTACGCAGACAGACTGTCTTGTGATGCTACTTCATTTGCTTATTTTTTTCTGGATTCAGTACATCATTTGACAGCTTTCGGTCAGTAAAGCAACCCATCGTGTTCCTTACATCTAGCAAGAAGACAAAGATCTGTTACAAAACTCAGATCATGTTTGTCAGCTAAGATCAAGATGGAGGATAGGTGTCCATTTCTGCATGCAACTACTGTTTTACTCATAGCAGGAAGGATACTGCTGTGGGTCATTGGGCACACCAGAATCACCAGCAGAAAAGCAGGGTACTAAAGATAAGGCAACATTACTCACAAGCTTAAAAGTGGGTGCAGCAGCAACAGCAGTTTGAAGAGAGATGTCATGGAGATCTACAAGCATGGTACGCTGAAAATATCATTATTAAGAAACTCCACAAACCTTGGCTTTGGCAGTGGATGGAAAAGTATGTAGCGATAATTGGTACACCACCACAAGCAGGCACTCTGTGCCAGCTGTACCTTCCAAATTTGCAGGAATGCATGAAAGCAGGTGTCCGTGTATACAAAGAAGGTCACTGGCTGTCATATGTGATGAAAGTTTACATATTTATTTATTTTTTTTGTTTTTGTTTTGTTTACTCAGTTTTTCAGACTTGGTTTAGTCAAAAATCCCCTTTTCAGCAAAGACCCAGAGAGACAAGTTTTAACATATTACAAACATTTTAAAAAGGCATTCAGTAATACACATGAACACACATCATATAGTAAACCTTAACAACCACACATACATTTGCTAATTAGATTACACTCATATGAAATAAAGGCAATTATTGCAATATAAAAGATACCTGTGCATTTAGTAGACGTTGAACATTGAGCATTTCAAGATGTATTACTTGGTTTGTCAAACAGATACCTATCTTATTATTAGTGATTAAAAATTTAAAGAAATGGAAGTGATGGAAGAAACCTAGTATGGCAGAAACTGTTAATGTTGTAGTTAAAAGGTGGGGTATGTATTGATGAGAAATTCAAAGACATGGAAGTGAGGAAAGTAACTCAGTAGGGCAGAAACTGTTAATAATGTGGCTAAAAGGTGGGGTCTTAAACGGGTTCAATGACAATTATATATGGCTATCATAAGGTTTATATTAGAAGTATAGAGGTGGGATAGATCACTGTTATTTTCTCAGTTCACCAATGATATATGCACTGATCTTTGTCATCTCAAATTGGTCTTTTATGAAGATGACATCTTACTAATTGAATCATGTATGAATACTTCAACCCTTCAACAGAAACCTTCAGACAAAACTACAAACTACAAAGTAGCTTTACGGGTTTTGCACTGGATAAATAAAAATATGCTCCTAATCAATATCTTGAATTCTAACATATTTGGCACCCCATAAAATATCCTTAAACCCCCAAATCTAATTATTACTGATACAGATGGTAACTCACTACCACTAGTAATAGAACAGAAATACCCAGGGATCACCTTGGATCCAGCACTTTCATTGGCCAGGCATGATTACAGTAATTAGCAAATCACTAGACTAACTAAAATTTTGCAATAGAATCTTGCATCTTCTCTCCCCTTAGCTAAAATGTGTTTATCCCCAAAACCAAATACGATATTGAATATACTATTAAATATGGGCTCCATCTTGCAACCTTGCATTCAAACTCAAACACATAAAATACAAACTACTATAAATAAAATCTGCAGATTTGTTCTTCTTGAAAAACCCAATACCTCTCAACTCCCCAGATTTTCACAGAATGTCCAAATTTTTGTCTAATATTTTTGGTCTGTTTCTCACAAAAGTTGTGGTATTCTGGCAAATCAGTGATGCTTAAAGCCACTTAATAATGGAATATATTTGAATTTCAGTCTTCATATATTTTGGGAAATACATGCTAACACAGATCATGTGCTTTTAGCAACCTTCTAAGTTTATAAGAGTAATATTTAAAATATGCCCCTATTTTTGGGCCTTCATCTCTCCATTATTTTAGGCTTTTGTCCAGATTTCTTGCACTAAGCAGTTGAGAGGTATTCCTCAAACTCATCAATGGTAACTTCTAAAGCACTGTAACTGGGTACCTAAAAATGACAGGTCCACATTTAAGCAATATTCCTTGACTAGGTGTAGGCATCCCAGGAGTTACCCACAGTTGGTTTGGCTTAATGAAGATGGCGAAGCCAGCTGTGGATAAATCCTGGGACCCCACACCCAGGAATATTGCTATTATACAATAAAATTATTTAAGAAATAAATTGCTTACCATTCTTAAATAATTCCATTATGTAATGTTTTCTGATTCTTCTACTCCATAGTGATGTACTGTGCATGTATAAGACACACAGAGCTGCATACTTATACAGTACAGTAGGGTAGACAGTTTTTCAAATGTGTGCGGTAAAAATAAAAAAACAGATTTTACATGGGATGTGGTAAACAACATAAAGAAAATCAGACATGTTCAGCAAAATTGTGGATAGCTGAGAGAAATGATTACCAGCGTTTAGATTGATCAAACTGTCAGTAACCATACTTCTCCGCTATTTACAGTTTTGCAGAACTTCCCTGATTTTCTGATATCTAGCAATGTGTCTGTTAAAACGTCTTTAGAATGGCATTAAGGAACATATTCCAATAGAAAGCTAGGTACTCAAGAAGACTTAAGCGATCAAACATATATATGGTCAGTTTACAATAAGCACGTTGACTGAGTGTCCAATCAGTGCACATGTTTTGAATATAAATAACTCTTCATTGTATAATTCTTCTTTGCTGTCAAATCTGCATGCTGTTAAAAATAGGACACTGCTTACCTGAAAATGAATTTACAAACCAAGCAGCCTAACTACACACTTAGATTCAAGAAGATAGCATTACCTTCATTAGACCTCGTTATAAAACACCAATAGGAGAAAGGGCTTTCTCTAGTCTAGGCTAGTCCCAGCTGCTTGGAATCAGCTACCTGCAGAAGTGAGGCAGCAAAAGATGCTTCAATTATTTAGAAACAAACTAAAAGAAAACCTGTTAAAAATCATCAAACACTCTTGCTAATGTGACAATGGCTAGTTCTTAAAGTCACGTCATTCTTGTAAAGACGTACTTTTAACAAATGATCACCCTTTAAATGTCTGTCTTAATTGCACACACTGTAAATAATATCACTTAAATCTATAATTGTAAATAACATAAAAATGTATCACTGCCACTTACTTACTGTACTATGCACAATTATGTGCACTCTTTAGTTTAAGTATAATTTTCTGTTTGTGTCTAGCACCACGGTGCTCTGGTCTTCGCCGAAAAGAATCTGGGTACATGGCCATTTACCCAGTTATGAAATTGAAATAAATAAATAAATTCCTGACACAGCTATTCATACTAACAATTTATCTCTTAAAAACAGTAAAATAATATTATACTTTTTAAAAGTAAAATACACAACTTCATTTCAGAGTAAAATAAAAAAAAAGAAACTTTTAAACAAGGACTTTAACAAATGGTTTAACCCAAAGGGCACTGAAACTTGTCTACTCTTATTCCTTCTTCCTTCCTTCTTCCTTCTCATGATGCTTTGCTGTATTCCATGTCACAGGCTGAACCCGCTTTGAAATGGGACAATAAGCACATTAGAGAAAAAGCTGAGGTCAAGGGATGCTCAATCATTTCCAATGAAATATTATGTGAAAGGCAAATCTGAAGCATTCACATTTTGCAAAACCATCTGAAATGTTGCCTGTCATTTCAACAACTGTATATATTGATGTTGTAGCTGCAGCATTTTATCCCACTACCATGTATCAACATGGTAATTTTATATAGCCAAGACAGACTGATCCAGTTTATACCATTAGAGTTCTAATATTCCCTTAATTGATTCTGTGTGCCAAATCCACCTACACTAACTGTCCACTCCACTGTCCTCCACAGCATGAGAAACAAGTTTATTTCAGATGCTACATCATAATATTCTGTTGAGCCAGCATACTCGGTAAGGTTGCACCTTCTTTCTCCAGGAGAACCATACTAGTCAACAACAGATATCATTTGTAAAAGTTCAACCAAGTCATCTAGGTTATGTCCCTTCTGAGTGTCACACAGCTTCACCATTTTAAGACTGCTCATGATTTTGTGCCACTAATGAAATACATATTCCAACAGTCTCCAAAATGAAAATATATAAAATTCCAGGAAGAGCTTGGGCTCAAGAATCACCTCATTTTATTGCCACATCTGCCAATGCTGATGAGGTGGAACCCATGGTTTGCAGCTGTGTAGTACAAGCACAACATCTGCAATACCTGCATGCCTTCTTCACTGAAGATGAGAGTCGTATACCATCCGTTAACCAGCTATGGACTCTGATGCATGACTGGTACCTAAAGCTTACAGTTCAGTTAAGTTTCACGCCAGACTTTAGCATTGCCGCTGAAGCTACTTAAATTAAGGAAATAACTCTTGCAGTCTCAAAGTATGACATGCTAATGTCAATTCAAGTCCCTATGAAGCTTGGAAGCTTTGGGGAGAAAACTGATGCATTTCTTCACCATCGTAGGCCCAAGTTCAAGGTAGACTACACCAAACTGTTCAGATCTGTTTTAGAAAAACTGGGAAGCATATTGGTAGCAATCCTTTCATTATTTTCTTAAAGTCCAGCAGAATCTTGCACTCTATGAAGAAAAGTGGAATAAAGCTGCTAGGGCAGTAGTATTCATCGTGAATATGGAACACAGCCATTGCCAATTTAAAACTATTTAAGATATTGCCATTTTTATATATATATATCTCATAATGTATTCTAGATCTGAACAGTTTGGTGTAGTCTACCTTGAACTTGGGCCTAAGATGGTGAAGAAATGCATCAGTTTTCTCCCCAAAGCTTCCAAGCTTCATAGGGACTTGAATTGACATTAGCATGTCATACTTTGAGACTGCAAGAGTTATTTCCTTAATTTAAGTAGTTTCAGCAGCA
The DNA here is from genome assembly GCF_019279795.1 of Protopterus annectens. Taxonomy (NCBI): domain Eukaryota; kingdom Metazoa; phylum Chordata; order Ceratodontiformes; family Protopteridae; genus Protopterus; species Protopterus annectens. The sequence goes on along the minus strand of NC_056729.1, from coordinate 394,115,135 downwards.
ATGCTAAAGTCTGGTGGGAAACTTAACTGAACTGTAAGCTTTAGGTACCAGACAAGCATCAGAGTCCATAGCTGGTTAACGGACGGTATACTACTCTCATCTTCAGTGAAGAAGGCATACAGGTATTGCAGATGTTGTGCTTGTACTACACAGCTGAAAACCATGGGTTCCACCTCATCAGCATTGGCAGATGTGGCAATACAATGAGGTGATATGGTATATTTTCGGCTCAGAAAATAATTTTTGTAGGAATAAATCATGCAGACACCTACCAAGTACATTTTTAAACTTTGAGCTATCAAGATCAGCAAGGAAGGGTGTAACAGCTTTTCTGCTATTAGAGGTCATTGTCCTATAAACAGTCAAAGTCCACATGAAGAAGTAAAATGTAACTCATTATTCAGACTAAACTAACAGCTGCATCTGCAAAACAGATATTGCATTGTCTTCTAAACCTTGAATGAATAATTATGGTATTGTTTTTAGCTGTTTGGTTATGACATGGTTGAACTTCTTTGCTCAAGAATTCTAAACATGCCAGCACTGTGGCATACAGGGATAAAGCCTTAACTATTGCTCAGTTGACCCGGGTTTGATTATTGCCTTAGGCATCTGTGCTGCTGGCAGGGATTGATAGGTAGACCCATCTTAGAAGGGAGGGCGGATATTTGTCTATGTGTTCCCTGTAGGATGGCATGGTCTATACAGAGAAGTAGCCTTGGACATAGGAGGTGAATACAGGAGAGAGAAGATCAGAGGTTAGGTCATAAATTAAAAAAAAAATCCCCCAGTGGAAATAGTGAACAGCACAAGTCCTCTAGATGCCCTTAAGTTCCATACCAGCCACAGCCTTAAAACAGACATAGTTCAAGAGGTGTAGGAGAGGCTGGTAAACCTTGCAAAGGACTGGAGTAATGGGATAAGCTGGAAAAAAATGAAGCAGAAAAGGAATAAAAAAATTCTAGGCAAAGCCATAAATAATGTGGGAGAGGGAGCGAAATCCCCAAATTAGGAACAATTTTTGCATATTACTTTACTTTTCAAGAGTTAACAGAACAACACTATAATGACTGGCATTTTTGACTGACTAATCCTAAGTGATTTACCAGAACAAAATATGAGGGAGACAGAAAAATATCAGACAGAATCGGGTACATTTGAAAGATATAATATATATATTCACATTAGGGTGTACTTGTGTGATTTACTAAACAAAAAAGAATTTGAGGGACAGGGCAAAAATATCAAAATCAGAGACATTTCAGAGGTATGATGCATGCAAACACACACACACACACACACACACACACACACACACACACACACACACACACACACACACATATATACACACATTGCTGTGTGAGGGGTTGTAAATATGTATGCATATATAGGTGTGTGTGTGTGTGTGTGTGTGTGTGTGTGTGTGTGTGTGTGTGTGTGTGTGTGTGTGTGTGTGTGTGTGTTGTATATCCTACCAGGAGATATAAGAACCCTTACAATCTCCAGTGGCCTCTTCTATTTGACTCTTTCACACTGCACCTACCTCCAAGGAAGGAAGAAAGTATGTTATGGACACAGTTACAATTGCATAATTGACCCCTATCTACTATTTTTATTAGGGCCCTTTAGTTAGCTACTAGCTTGAGTACACAGCAGCCTTACCTTTACCCCTCAAGCTGCCCTATAGCCAACACTCCTTGTTAATTTCACTAACTTACTTCTTACCTTGCATCTCACCATCTATACTTCTTCTCTAATCAGCTCTCTCACTCACTTTCCTACATTTACTAGATCTGCCCACTAGGTGGCACCCTTATCCTACTCCTTCTTTACCCCTCTACTCTGTCCTACCTCTGTATATGTAATATATTTCCTCCACTTTCTATCTTCATCCTCATTCCATCCTCCTACACCGCCTCTCTCTGCCTTCCTACCCCGGCAATTTGTTCTATACTGTACTGTTCTTGATCTGCTTATCCTCCTACTTCTACTCTGTGTTTAAACACTATTTTTTCCCTACTCTACCACTCATTCCTTTGCTTCTGTACCATACTAAACTTCTCATACTCACGTCTTACCTCTCTTACCTACAGTTACCTGTATCTCTGATTGTTTCTCCTCCTGCTTCTCCTCCTGTTGTTTCTACCCACTCCGTTCGCCCTGCGGGCTCACTCCGCTCCTCTCCCTACCCCCAATTCCCACCCCCCCAGGGGTCCTACACTTATACCTCTCTAGACACTCCCCCTACCTCTACCATCCTATCAGCTTTATTCATTTCTCCCTCTCTTTTCCTAAACCCCACCCTTCGCCACTCCCCCTTCTAAACCTATATCTCTCCCTGACCTTTTACCCTCCCCTTTTATTTTCAACCTATTAGTTCTCTCTATATCTTACTCTCATCTTACTCTCAGGATTCCATAATCCTATCTCACACAATCCCTACTCTACTACCTTCATATTTTAATTCCTAAAAACCTGCTACTTATCTATTTTCTATTGTTTACCTCTTCCTTACCTTACCTCTATAATGCCTACCACCCATTTTACTATACCTATAGTCTCACTCTTACTCTTAACTATCCTGGTCTCAGCCTACCATCTTACCTTCTTTGAAAATCAACTTCTTATCCATCCTACCCACATACAAAAACAAACTTTAACTTATCCTTCTACTACTCTCAACTCATACCCCATCATTTCTTACACCCCTAGATACCATCTATCTAAATATCATAGACTCTCCCATATAAATTATGTCCCAACTACTGACAAAAAATTAAAGCTCCAAATCTACCTAATAAACAACTCATTAACTAAACTTATTTATGTCACCTTACAAGATGGAGACATCCATCCCAACCCAGGACCAAGAAACCCCTCTTCCCAAACTCCTACATCAAAAACTAATAACACTCTCCTAATAGGTCATCTTAATATTCAAAGTTTAAATAACAAAGTATCTCACCTTCATGCACTCCTAGACACCCACTCTTTCGATATCCTCTGCCTCTCCGAAACCTGGCTAAAACCTTATACCAAAGATACTGCCATTTTACCACCCGGCTATAATATCGCTAGACTTGACCGTTTAAAACGTAAGGGTGGTGGAGTTGCAATCCTCTATAAGAATCATTTAAACATCTCCACTCTGCCTGTAGACCCAACTCCAGATAGCAAAGCAGAAATCATTATTACAAAACTTCAACTGAACTCAAAGAAAGCACTTTACATAATTTGTATGTACATACCTCCTGGCAACAATATACCCACTTTAGAAGCCTTTCTCAACTGGGTATCCACAACTTACCCCCAAGAAACTGTAATTCTTGGTGACTTCAACATAGACTGGAATAGTATTAATGCTGAAAATCCTACTTCTCACATTAACCTCTATAGTTTCTCCCAAACCATGACCTCAACCACAAGAATCAATAAACCTAATAATAAAGACAGCATTCTTGACTGGATACTTATAAATAAAGACAAACAATTTTATGATGTAGGAACCCTGCCAGATGATATCAGTGACCACTGTCTGACTTATATTACTAGACACAAAATTGAATTTTCAAATCTCCCAAACACTAGAAAAGTTCGCTCAACCAAACACTTTAACATAGATTTATTTCAAGCTGAACTAAATTCATGTAACTGGAACCCCTTAAAAACACTTCCTCTGGACAATGCAGTATTATACTTTAATACTACCTTCCTATCCATTCTTAATAAACATGCCCCAGAACGTACTGTCAGAATGAAACCACACACTGCACCCTGGCTCTCTAAAGAAACCAAAACCTTAATCCTTTCCAGAAATAAAGTATGGGCTTCATGGAGACACCATAGAAATAACCCAGATCTTATCCACTTCCGTCAGCTTAGAAATCTGACAAAAAAAGCAATTATTACTGACAAAAAAAAATATTACTGTAGACTCCAACAAACAAACCATAACAACCCCAAACAGTTCTGGTCTTCCATTAATAAACTCCTTTCCCCAGGAACCACCAAAACTCCAACCCCTCTTAACGCTGACCCAGACAACCCCCACCAAACTGCTAATACTTTTAACTCTTTCTTTATTGACTCTATCCAAACCCTAGCCAAACAAATGAACAACAACTATGTCTACCTCCTAGTATCCCTAAGGACCCATCTTATAACTTTACACTACAACCTATCCCCACATCATTTATCTACAGACTTCTTAACAAACTTAAACCTGGTACTCCTTCTGCAGACAATCTCCCATCTCTCTACCTCCAAAGGGCTGCCAAAGTGATTGCATACCCTATATCCATACTCATAAATAGAACAATCCAAGAAGGAACCATCCCTGAGATCTGGAAAGTTTCCCATATTATTCCATTACATAAAGGGGTAACTCTATCGACCACTCTAACTACAGACCAATTGCTCTCCTTTCCCCAATAGCAAAATTATGGAAAAATGTATTCACCAGCAACTCCTACAGCATCTCACCCTGCACAACATAATAGCAAACTGTCAACATGGTTTTAGACCTCATCACAGTACTACTACTGCTCTCTTATCCTTTGTAGAAACCATCAATAAGAATCGCAATAACAACCTTCTCTCTGCTCTCTTTATTGACCTCTCCAAAGCATTCGACATGGTCAACCACTCCACCTTAATTAACATACTTGAATCCCTCTCCTTCGACAACCTTGCCACTAAATGGTTCAAAGCATACCTAAGCAACAGGCAACAAGCAGTCCTATGGGGCAATCAACTCTCTTCTCTCCTACCCATAAACATTGGTGTCCCTCAAGGCTCTATTCTTGGGCCACTTCTATTCTCCCTTTTCATTAATGATCTCCACTCTGCTATCCCTCAAGCTACCTGCATCCAATATGCAGATGACTCTACCCTTATCTGCTCTGGTACCTCTCCTTCTGAACTCTGCTCACGTACTCAAATGATCTTCAATGCAGTTGAAACATGGTTCTATAAACGTTCCCTCTTACTAAATGCCAAAAAAACTAAACTTCTACTCTTTACTCCCACCACCCGATCCCCTTCCTTACACTTCACCATTACCTCTAATAATGCTACGGCTATCACACCCGATCCTACAACAAAACTGCTAGGAATAACCATTGACAATAATCTCTCTTTTGATCAACACATTAACAACACCATTAAATCAGTCAACAGAAAAATAGGATCCCTATACCGAATTAAACCCTTCCTAACTGAATCTGCTAGAGCCAAGATTGCCCACTCCCATCTATTGTCAACACTTCTCTACGCTTCACCTACATTTACCAACCTTAAGAAAACCAACCTCAATAAACTCACTATATGCTACAATAGCATCGCCCGCTTCGCCACTAGCAACCCCTTCAGAACCCACCACTGTAATAACCTGAAACAACTAGGCTGGCTAGAATTCCAAAACCTTCTGCTCATCACCCAACTAAACATTGCCCACAAAATACTGTACCAGCCTACAAACACCCCCATACTCTCAGAACTTTTAATACCTTACAATAATCTTAACTCCCTTCGTTCTTCTAGGAAACTTAAGGCTAAATTAACAAAGTCCAATAACTCAGCTGGTGACTCTCTTTTTTCTAGCACAGTAGGAAGAAACTGGAACCTACTACCTAGTGACATAACACTAATCCCATCACTGCCCCTCTTCAAACAAAGACTAAAAGAACACTTGAAAAACCACTGGCTCTGTTCCTGCACTAAACCTGACTAAATTTCTACCCCACTCTATCTCCTTACTACCCCCATATCTCTCTCCCTCTTCACTGAACAACTATCCCTTCTCTCACTTACTTCTCTCTCTCTTCTCTGAAAGTTTGCTTAATCCTTTCATATCCTTCTTTTTTACTTGATTCTTACTTTTTCTCCCACTTCCTCTCCCTACCACCTTTCCCTGATTTATGCTTCTCAGTCGTTTAGTTTGTTTATAGGAAATGATATCTCTTCCTACTTGTAAATAGTTTTTGTATACTAACTTTTTTATTGTCTCTACATTTATCCTGGTGATTTTCTTGAAATAGTTTTTGTATACTAACTTTTTTATTGTCACTACATTTATCCTGGTGATTTTCTTGTATATTACTTCTAATTATGTTTTTTTGTATATCTTGTGGAGCTTTTCAACCCGGGCCTCTACTGAAAATGGAAATAATTCCAGCTAGACTAGCCCGGTCAACAAATGTAAAATAAAAATAAAATAAAATAAAATATATATATATATATATATATATATATATATATATATATATACTCTTACCAGTGTAGTGGCTTATTTTAAATACAATTAGTAATCTAATATTCAGCAAGCAGACATTATAACCAAACTAATCACTTAAAAAAATGCTGCATGGACTGTATTCACCAATAACATCTTTATTGCAATTGTTTAAAACATATTAAATGAATTCTAAAAACAGAAAATAATTGCTATAGATTATTAAGTTATTACTTAGAGCTCGCTTTGGAAAATGAAGCTAAAAATAATGTACAAAATATGTTTTTTTTCTGTGCCATTCACTAGTGTATCTTATGCTGATGCAAGCCCATTCACTCCAGTGAAACTCTGGAGGTTTGTACTTTTGACTCCCAATGATTTTGTATTGATCTTTTTTTTCCAAATCAAGTTATGGTCTCACTTTCCAAACAATTCTTCATATATTGGGAGCCATGTGGATTACTCTAGAAATGTAAACGGAAAACTGTTCAGCACAATTTTTTTACAGTGTTAGTGTTCACTAGTTTCTAGCTCTTCAACTGGATCTTGTAAGTCATTATAAGGACTGTAAATATTAATTGTGTAATATTTTGTAAACAATTTACAATATCTCAGTAACCACTCAAGCTACACATGTACTTGCAGCAGTATTTTGTTCATCCATCTGTGATCTTTCACACGAGACTATGCAGTTATACCTGTTACTTGTTTGTTGAAATATTTAGAAAAATATGAAAATGATAACATAATTAAGAAGTATATGAACAACAATTAATGGGCAGCCACGGTGGTGCAGTGGTTAGCATTGCCGCCTCACAGCAAAAGGTTCTCCGGTTCGATCCTCGGCTGGGGTGCCTTCTGTGCGGAGTCTGCATGTCCTCCCTGTGGTTGCCTGGGTTTCCTCCGGGTGCTCCGGTTTCCTCCCACATCCCAAAGACATGCTGCAGGTGGATTGGACACTCTAAATTGGCCCTAGGTGTGCGTGTGAGTGTGCCTTCTGTGGAAGGTTGGGCGCTGGGCTGGCAACTCGACACCGTAAAACTCCACTGCCATTCAATGTGCGGACAGGTGATCCACTGTGGCGACCCCTAACCGGGATAAAGCCGAAAGAAGAAGAAGAAGATGAACAACAATTAATATCACTTAAGCAGCACTAGACAGAAGTCTAATATAAGTGCAGTTGTGTTGCCTATCATGAAAGCTTTAAGATTAAATCTTTCAATAGTTTGTATGCAGCATGGTTTTGAAGTTATTAATGCAAATACGAACAGGCTGCATTAGATGCCTGGATGCATCAGTAAGATGTTACTGCAGAAACACCTGGAGGCGTCACTAGGCTGTAATGAGTTAAAATTCCTATTCATGCAGCTCAAGTGAATTTCAAGACTGATATGGGGGCTGTTCTTACTGTGATATTGTGTGCTTCATATTAAAGTTTCTCGAAGTGTCCTCAGCTGCACGAAGCAGAGACTGAAATGCATAACCCTGCAGGAAGTTCATATACATTAGTAGATTTCCAAACATGTCTGCATAGAAGGAGTGCCAAGTCTCACTTATGGGTTTACATGCTGAATTTCCCTGTATAAATAATCTGTTCAGCAAAATTGTGGCATGTGAAATAGGCTTAATCACCAGAACAAATGAAGTCAGTATAGATGTGCTTCATGAAGGTGTTCTTCTTAGTTGTGAATCAGTAAAACTTAAGCTAAAACCAAATGTAGTTCAATAATTAATTGATGCTGTTGTGTCAAGATAGCTTCTAGGTTTACCTACAGAAGAGATTGGCTAGATTTATATAACATCTAAGCAACCTGTAACAGTAACACTGCAAGTCTCTAATGAAAGATGTTTGGAAGGCTCTTCTTTTGGTTTGGCCTTTCCTCCACCTCCCAATGACCATCAGCTCTATTTCCATCAGTCACCCAGTTGACTCAGTCATTCTCTTTGAACACTAGAGGCAAGGGCTTGACCATGAAGAAAGTGTTACTCAGCAGGCAGGTATAATTGTATCAGATCCTAGCTTATCCTTGGGATGTTGCCATTCAAGGCAAATTTCTCACCTCCATGGTGATTTGCCTACCTGGAGTCTCAAAGTCAAAGAATATGTAATGGGGTACTAAAAGGTCATGCTCCACCTTCTCAGTTATGCATCACCTTCCTCATGGCCACATCCCTTCCTGGCTTGGCATGAACTTTGTTGTGCTTTCCAGAGCTTTGTCAAGACATAATCTACATTCATCCCTGACACAAATCTCCATCTCTCTTCTTAGACAGAGTTAAGTGGGTGCAGACCTTTCATTCCTGTCTGCCCACTCATCAGTTCTTCCAGTGCCAGGGGCCACTAATCTAACTCCAGTCATCTGGGACATAGGCAGGGCTCCTTACTTGCACTCCATAGAGTGAGTCCTGCACTGAGCTTTCATTTTCTTGGAGAGAGGTACAATTATAATATATTGCATTTGGTAGTTTTACATTCTCATAAAATGCTTGGCACAACACCTACAATCCTTTTCAACAATTATGGGAGGAGTTACTGTAAAATAAAAACAGTAGAGCCATTATTTTTAAATTATCTTTCCAGCAGTTTAAAAATTAATTTCACACGTTTCATTACATTTGTTAAACTCCTCTTATAGAGCCTGTAGCTAGTTTTTGTATATTTTCTGTGATTTGTAATCTGTAGTCCAAGGCATTTAATACTGTCTTCTGGCTTAGACAACACAGGAGGGTTTGTATGCTCAGCTATAAGAATCATTTTTACAGCTTCCAAACTCACTGTTTTAAGTTCTAAGTATTACAGATGAACAGAACCCTAGACTTTGACATGTTTTTTTTTTTTTTTTTTTTTTTTTTTTTTTTGCTGTTTTGATTGGGTTTGTCAAATTTGTTTCAATGTACACCTGAGGTGGCATTAACACTAACTAGGGTAAATTTGGTCAGGGCACCAGGGAAATGTCACTACTCTTTCTGCAGGTAATACTTCCTGGTAGGAGACTGAAGGAAGAAGCACACAATATGATGGAAGAAATGTGTGATAGTAAGCAGAGTGGAGTAGTGGTAGATAAAACAGAGATGTGGAGGGAAGAGGTTGCCAGACTGCAGCACCACCATATTATTCTAGTTAAAAGATGCAGTGTGGAGAGTTGTATGATCGATCTGCCAGGAATGGCAGAAAAAGAACTATTCTACGGTAATGAATAAAAAGTTCCTTTAAGAAGAGATGGTTCACAGCTGCTGAGGAAAATGATGATAATATCATTTCAGAGTGGCTCATCGGATCAAAGAGCAACATAGAAGGCTACTATCTAATAAGAACCACAAACCAGGACTCAGCACAACTGGAAAAATCCACAATTTATTCACAATGTTGAACACTTTCCTCCTTCTTACAAGGACTTCCTCAGAACAAAGAATAGTTACACCACCCAGCCTGTTTATAAGAACACAATTACCATATTTAATAGTCAATTAAGTATTCACTCACACAAGGTTTAAAAACACACAAATATATATATATATATATATATATATATATATATATATATATGATATAATATACTGGAATGCATTGTCTGATAAAAAATAGCATGTATATCAATACATTATATAATATCTAGCTGATAAATAAAACCAACATTTAACCTAAAATATTTTTCAATTTTTAAAATACATAAAATAGCTGTCATTTCATTACATTACTACCCAAACAGCTCCCAAGATACTATTAAATATGCTAATTGCGTTCTTATAAATAGGCTGGGTGCGATAACTATTCTTTGTTCTGGGGAAGTCCTTGTAAGAAGGAGGAAAGCGCTCAACATTCTGAATAAAGTGTGGATTTTTCCAGTTGTGCTGAGTCCTGGTTTGTGGTTCCTGTGTTTGTTCTACTATCTAATAAGAGCAGGAGGAGAAGTTAAAGAATCTTAAAGAGAGAAGAAGAGAGATTACCTCATAACAAAAGACTCCAAGTGGCAGTGAACCCAGCAAATAGTGGGTAAGTCTGATTTCTTACTAGAAAGCCCTGCGGTTCATCTTAAAGTAAAACAGAAAATAAATGTAGACAGATATTTTATGTAAAACAATGTTATTCAGCTGTGGAGACTTATTGTACATAGGTTCATAGGTAGGTACTAGGCTATTGACCCAAAGGCCTACGTAAGCTTAGCCAACAAGGTTCCCTGGCTTATGCCACCCAAGAAAGTTATTTTCCTGTGCCCCTGTCGAGCAGAGCCACAGAAGTGATCCCTGGGGTGTATTTCCTATTTCCCATCCACTTATCAAGATTTTTCTTGAAGAGTGCTAATGAGGAACTTTGCTTGACATAGATGGGTAGCTTGTTCCAGAGTATGGGAAGTCTCTGGGACAGGAATCTATCCCTCCAGCATGTTCTGTTTATTGTGGTGACAAGGTTTAGGTCTTTAGAGAGTGTAGCTTGGAGGAATTGGGATTTTTTTAGGTGTAGCATGTCCAACAGCTCTGGGTTTGACATAGCTTTATATGTTAGGCAGAGATCACCTCAGAGAAAGCAATATGCTACAGAGTAAAGCTGGAGTTTTTTGAGATGGTCAGTGTAGGGCATCTGTTGGAAGCCAGTAATCCTCTTTGTGAGGTACTTCTGTGGCCTTTCCAGCTGCTGCAGATGTCTTGTGAGGTACATTCCAAAAGGGGCATTGTATTCTATAATGGGTCTAATGAGTGTCAAGTGCAGGGGAACAATGACCTCTTTTTTCCTAGATGAGAACCCTTTTGTGATGAGGTGTGCCACATTGAAGGATTTCCTGACTACTGTGGTGATGTGATTATTAAAGGAGAGACTACTGTCCACCTGGATCCCCAGGTCTCTTATCACACATTCAGCGTTAAGTAGACTGCCACCTATGTGGTAGTTCATGGTTACAGAGTTTTTACCAAAGGGGATGACAATGCACTTTTTGGCATTGAGCTTGAGGCCATGGCTCAGACACTAGGCATCTGTCTCAGTGAGGCCCTTCTGTAGTATGTCCACATCATTTGGGGACTCAACTATGGCTCCTAATTTACAGTCATCTGTGAACTTCATTAGCCAAAGGCCTTCTGTGTTAGCCTGTACTTCAGAGAAGTAGATACCAAACAGGAGAGGTCCCAGGACTGAACCCTGTGGTACTCCACTTGTCACTGGTTTGAAGTCAGATTTGGAGTCTGCAACTTGTGGGTCCTGTCAGTGAGCCAGTTGGTAACCAGTCTTGTGGTGTAGGGATTTATACCTAGTTTAGTGAGTTTAGCTATAATTCCAGAATGGGGGATGGTGTTGAAAGCCTTGCCGAGGTCAAGATAAGCTGTTTGAACCACCTTACCCTCATCTACAACTTTAGTGACTGCCTCAAAGAAGTCGATCAGGTTCAGGAGGCATGATCTGCCTTTCACAAACTGAACTGGCTGAGCTCCAGAGTTTGGAGATAACCAATGTCTTTGTGTATGAGTTCCATGATGATACATTCCATGGCCTTACAGACCAGGCTCATCAGGCTAATAGGGCAATAGTTCCCAGGATCAGTGGTGGCTCCCCCTTTGTGGAATGGGATAACTGTTGCTGTGCACCATTCAGTGGGCACAAAGCTTAATGTGAGACTATGACTGAACATGCTGCTTAGGTGGGGAGCCAGTTCATTCTGAAGTTCGTGTAAAATGCAGCCTAGGTTGTTGTCCGGTCCCATGGGTGATGTGTTTTTGGCTTTAGAAAGTGCAGCTTTTACCTACGTAGTTGTGATTACAGGGACTCTGCATTCTTCCTCTATAGATATGGGCCCTTTAGGGGTTGAGAGGGAGGAAATGTTAGCACCGAACCTATCTGCCAGGATGTTGGCAATATCAGTTGGTTGTGTAATTTTCATACCATTGTGCTGTAACTCAGAGCAGATCTGGGTATTGCCATTGAGATTCTTGGCATAGCTACAGAATGCTTTGTGGCTGTCCCTAGAATCAGTGGCAATTTTGTTTTCATAGCTAGCTTTGGAGGATCTTATAATGGATCTCATCTTCTTACTGAGACTGACCAGGGGAACTCCTCCACTCATGGAATTTTACTCTCTTTTGCAGCAGTTTCTTCTTTCTGTTGTAGAGTTTGTTTATGGCAGGGGACCACCAGATTGGTTTCCTTTTTTTTGGAGGATAGCATCTTGGTTTGGTTTGGGATAGCACGATCCATGCACTCGTGTAAGTGCTTATAGAGTGCATCTGTGTAGGATTCAGCAGTCATAACTGTATTGTCCATCTGCATGGGTGTCACGAAGTTCGCCACTTCTGTCTTAAGAAGCATGAAGTTGGCTTTGGAGAAATGTTTTACTGTGATTTCCTTAATGGGGGGTGGGGGCGGGATGTGGATATCTAGGGTGATTAGCTAATGGTTGGATCTGATCAACGAGGAGTTGACTTCAGGTGTGGAACACCAGTCACTCATGTTGGTAATGACTAGGTCTAGGATATTGTTGCCCCTGGTGGGGGTGTGGCTAAACTGATCCAAGGCATTGCAATTTATGAATTCCAGAAAGTGCTGAGCGAAAGAGTTGGTACATGAGTAGTTTTCCCAGTTAATGGTGGGGTAGTTGAAATCGCCCATTATTAGGGTGGTTGGTTGAACCCTAATATTTTCCAGTATATGAAGAAAATAGGAGTGGGAATCCTGGGGCATAGTGGGGGATCTGTAGCAAGCTACAATTTGTATTACAGTTTTGCCCAGAGTTAGTTGCACTTGGATAACCTCAGATGCATTCTGCTGAGCAACTAGCCTGGAGGTGTGGATATGCTTAATGAATATGGACACACCTCTGCCTTTGGTATTCCAGTCCAGGTTAGGTGGCCGAAAAGTGTGGTATGAGTTATAGCCTGGTAATGCAGGGATGCTCTCTGGAGCCTTGAACCAGGTCTCAGTCACTGCACAGATATCGATGTTCTCCATTTTAAGAAGTGCCTCGAGGGAGTGCATTTTGAGATTTAGACTTCTAGCATTCAGTAGCATTGCCCTCAATTTTTGCTTGCCTGTCCTGTTACAGTGAATTTGTCATTTGAACCTTGCCTAAAAAAGGCACTATAGGGGCAGCAAGAGCCTTAGCCAGTATCCGGAATCCCAGGGGTGACAGGTGCAGGCCATCTGTGGCAAAGCATCATGGTTTGTCGACCATGTCATCCCAGGCAGATAGATACTGGATTGCCTTAGAATGACACCAGAAGCTTAGCCAATTGTTGAAGTCAATCATTTTGTCCTTGTACTGTAGTATCATTCTGGGTGATAGCAGGATGCTACTCAGGGCTATGGTCATACCTGCCTGGGCTACAAGATCGGCGAGCACTTCCATATCTCTTTTCATGTAGTCCAGGGAGGTACATCTCAAGTCATTCACACCAACATGGACAATAACAGAGTCATATTTGTACTTGTTGTGGAGTGACCTGAGTGCGTGGGTTATGTGGTGGATCTTGGCACCCGACAGGCAGCTGACAGTAACCTTCTCCTTGTTTGGCCTGGTGAGTGGGACATCAGTGTGCCTGACTATAGAGTCACCTATGACTAGTGTGTCGGGTACGTTGTTTTGCCTTAGGGCTGTGGTTGAGTGGCACACTGAATCTGTGGTCTATGTATCATTTGGGTTGTGTTGGGGGATGGAGGTTGCTTGTGTTTCTGCTTTGGAGGTCTCTGTTACTTAGACAGATTATTATTGAGAGCCTCCATGAATGTTTTTGTGTTACTATGTGTGGATTTTGGTGTTGTAGTTTTAGTGAGACTATGTGATGAGTGTGGTATGGTGCAAATGTTTACCTTCTCCTCATGACTGTCAAGTTCAATCTTGGTTGGAGAGAGCTTTACCTCCAGTTTGGCTAGATAAGTGCATCTCTCACAGGTTGTGGTGTTGGGTGGTAGGAGGAGACAGTTGTCTGTGTACATGAAGGAATTACTACAGTGCTCCAAGATGCCTAGATTCATCAGACAGACAGGAGAGAACACTGGGAGCTGACCCTTGGACATGCCTGAATAAAAAACTACTTTCCTCTAGACAAGTGAAGAAAGTGAGTATACGAGCTGTTTTTCTCTAAACAAGTAAGGAAAGTAAGTACAAAAACTGTTTTCTTCTAGGTAAAGAGGAAGGTTGAGTGCTATAGTAATGTGTAGCTTATTTAGTACTAACAACAAGTTCTGAACAAGTGCTGAGCATGAATAAGCAAATTCAAGTGCTAAAACTAAAAATCTGTACTTTGATCTTGTGGTAGTTAGGTTACCTAGTGCTTATCACTCCCACTGATATGCTAGAAACACAGAAAGGCTTGGGGGTCTCAGAAGCATACAAATAGTCCTGGATACAGCAAATCTGCATCTGGACTAAATTAGTTACAGGAAAGGCGGGAAACAATTGCAAATGTTGGCTTTTAAACCAGAAAGTTTATAAAGATGGACACACTGCCCAAATGGCCAATAAACTACAATTTCTGGGCCAGAAACCACTCTTGTGGTAGATAGGCTATCTATTGCTTACCACTCCCATTGATAAGCTAAAAGGCTTCCCTCCAACACAGAAAGGCTTGGGGGGCTCAGAAGCTTACAAGCAGTACTGGATACAGCAAATCTGTATCTGGACTAGACTAGTTACAAGAAAGGTGGGAAACAAGTGCAAACAAGGGCTTTTAAACCAGAAGGTTGAAAGAGATGGGAAAACTGCTCAAAACGGCCAATAAACTACAATTTCTGGGCCAGAAAGCAGTCTTGTGGTAGATAGGCTACCTAGTGCTTACCACTCCCACTGATAAGCTAGAAGGCTTCCCTCCAACACAGAAAGGCTTGGGGGGCTCAGAAGCTTACAAACAGTTCTGGATATAACAAATCTGTATCTGTACTAGGCTAGTTACAGGAAAGGTGGGAAACAAGTGCAAATGCAGGCTTTTAAACTAGAAAGTTGAAAGAGTTGGAAAAAAATGCCCAAATGGCCAATAAACTACAATTTCTGGGCCAGACACCACTCTTGTGGTAGATAGGCTACCTAGTACTTACCACTCCCCACTGATAAGCTAGAAGGCTTCCCTCCAACACAGAAAGGCTTTGGGGGCTCAGAAGCTTACAGACAGTCCTCGTTACAGCAAAGCTGTATCTGGACTAGACTAGTTGCAGGAAAGGCAGGAAACAAGCTTAGAATTTTTTTTTTTTTGGAAAGTGGAAAGGGAGAAAGGAGAAACAGAAGATAATTCAAAATTAAGGACCTGAGTGGCTTGCCCTTCACAAATGTTCTCTCTGTATTAGGTAGAGTGAGCTAGTGACATTAAACTGGAATAGAGCTGGGATAGTGCTGAGCAGATGGCACTGGTAGGAGTGTCTGAAGTCAAAATACTATCTCACTGTATTTGGTTGAGGAGGAGTGTTCAAACACAAATTTACAGAAGGGGTGGGCAATTCCAAAGCCACCAAGATTAATACCAGAACAAGAACAGGGAGGGTGAGCAGGAAACTAACTGCAGAGACAGAGGGAGACCACAGTATTCTAAAAACAATTAAATATAAAAATAAATAACTACAGAGAGACACAGACACAATATTCAATGAAACAGTTAAATAAACAGAAAAGTGAAATGCATTACAATTTTTAACACTGCAAGTTTGTACTTAACTCATCTAGCAATGCAGTTGATTGTAGGTATGTAGCAGAAGCCACACAGCTCAGGTATTGAGCAGTAATAATTTCAAAGATATGTGACTTAACACTTATAAATACAGAGAAACCCTCTAGGCTAAGAGTTTAACACTGTATATCAATGAAGTGAAATGCAATAGCCCCCACTAACGGCAGAGACAGAGAGAGAGAGAGACCACAGTATTCTATGAAACAATTAAATAGAAAAATAAATAACTACAAAGAGACACAGACACAATATTCAATGAAACAATTAAATAGACAAAAAAATGAAATGCAGTGCAATCTTTAACACTGCAAGTTTATACTTAACTCAGCTAGTAATGCAGTTGATTGTATGTATGTAGCAGAAGCCAAACAACTTAGGTCTTGAGCAGTAATAAATTCAAAGATATGTGACTAACACTTATAAATACAGAGAAATCCTCTAGGCTAAGAGTTTAACACGGAATATCAATGAAGTAAAGCACAATAGCTCTCACTAACTGCAGAGAGAGACCACAGTATTCTATGAAACAATTAAATAGAAAAGTAAATAACTACAGAGAGACACAGACACAATATTCAATGAAACAATTAAATAGACAAAAAAATGAAATGCAGTACAATATTTTAACACTGCAAGTTTGTACTTAACTCAGTTAGTAATGCAGTTGATTGTAGGTATGTACCAAAAGCCAAACAACTCAGGTCTTGAGCAGTAATAAATAACTTGACATGACTTTTGTTCATTAATACATAAGGGTCTAGAAACTTTCCTGTATATAACTTTTGAAACAATGGATTTGGCAGTGGATTTTGTGATTCAGTTTAGACAGACAGCTAACACTGCTAAATGGGAAGTTTTTTAATTAGTTATTTAAGCTAAAAATAAGAAGAAAATTAAATATTTAGTTTAGAACACATAAAACACACTGATATAGACTTTTAGTTAAAATACAAATGTAAATTAATACATCAGGTATGGAAATTTACAAGTGAAACAAAGATGTGGAGTGTGGGGGCAAAAAGCATTTGAGTATAAAACAACAGAAAAAATATAATTTATTAGATGTAATAAAAATTAATGGAACTAGAAGTAAATTTTTATTGGAATTGGCCAAAATATGACTTGATGATGATGATTTTTTTAATTATTATTATTATTTTATGAATTAGCAGATTAGACCATTCAGTAAATGTATGTCCAAGACATGCTGTGTAAAATGTAAGGAGAGGGATTATTGTAAAAGGAGTTGTGTGGTGTAAGCACTAAGTGCGGTTAGGACAGATATTTTTGGTTGGACTACCAAATTACAGAGATAGACCCAGGGATTCAGCAAGCAGCCATGCAGGAATAAGTTATTCCTGCATGGCAGAGACTATTCCTGTACAGTACGGCAGCATGCCTTGCATATTCATGAAGGCACACTGCCTGTGCTGTTAAATGGACACGGAGCTGTGTACGAGTGCAGAGGGTGTGTCTGAGAGCAGAGCTCTCAAAATGCACATACCCCTGCACTCCAGAATTGCCTTTCGGAAATTAAAATGAGTGAGAATGCTCATAACACCCCCAATCCATCATGAAAACAAAAGTGATCAAAGGCAACAAGGACAAAGTTCCCACCACCACAAAGCAGAAAGCTGATAAAAGTACAGGGTTTAGCATTAGCAGGGATATCCTGAAGGGTATAGCTAAAATAACACAGCAAAACTTTTTTTTTTATAAATCCAATAAAGTTTAAGTATAGCTGTGCAGGTGTGCCTGTTGCTTAGCTATGCTTAGTCCAGCTTAAACAGCACAAGAAGTTAAATAGCAAGAGACATCCAACATAAGCAGTATTGCAATAGTGCAGTGGTTAGAGCATATGCTTTGCGTGTAGCCATTCCCGGTTTGATCTCCACTGTAGCCAATTTACATTTGAAATGTGGCACCAGTGCATAAACTATTTTTTTGTATTACCTACTAAATAACATATATTTGTTAACCGGAGTACTGCATTAGGTCCAGATGTGAGGTGTCAGTCTAATAAAGTTGTGAAATCCCCTTATAAACACAAGTGCCCCATACACTATAGTCATACATAAATAAATGTAATGAAAGGACATTGGGGGATGTCAGGGACAGTAAACAAATTTATAATATGTAATGAATAATGAATCACTGCCATACAGCAGATAGTCTATAAATTGCAAAATAAGCAATACTATGCATTGCACAGCTCTGCTTACCAGGTGTAATCATTGTGTAAATATGACTGCTAAACAATGAGTAGCCCAGCTAAATGGATTTGCCCATTGTTAAGCAGTGCTAAATCTGCCCCTTTAAGCAATGCCAACCTTAGCTAAGCAGGTTTGCCCATAGCTTAGCTTAGCTCAGCATATTCAAAACCATCCCATCATGGCAAAGGGCAGGACATAGGCCATATTTAAACCTCACAGGCAGGAATACAGCTCATAACTGGTTGCAGCTTTCCACTGTAGGCAGAATGTCTGGAATCTGAGACAGAATTCACTTCTATGTGCAGCGCTGGGGCATCCAGGAGTCCAAGGTCATGGTAGGACTCTTGGTAAATGACCATAATGAGAGACTGCTGCAGGGCCAGTGTCAAGGCTCCCAATATAAAGTGGAAGCCTGGGATTGTCTCACCCGTGACCTCACCAGTGCCACTGCTATCCCTTGGACTGGTGAGCACGTCGGGCACCACTATGCTGACTTGAAACAGAGGAAGAGGGAGCTCTTGGACCAGTGGATCCATGAATCAAGGCAGAGGGGTGATGTCCCAGCAGTGTGTAAGTACTCATACCAGTAACTGTTTAATAATGTCCAGCCTGTGTATATGATAGACAGGTAAGGCTAAATATTTCTCTATTTCCCTTACAGCTGCAGCTGAGCAAGCTGTGAATCAGGAAGCCCATGCAAGCAGGCTGCAAAGGCTGTGTTGCAAGGCTGGTGAGTAACAATCCTGCTTGTAGTAGTCATACCAAATAAATATAAAAGTAGTAGAAAGTCAGCTGCCAGTATAAAAACTGTTTTGCATATGGGTTGTACTGAATAAACCAGACAATATGACAGTAATAGTCCCATATAGGTTGTATTTAAATAAAACTGTAATTGCCTGGCAATAAAGCTCTAAATCCTGGACTGACTGTGTTTACTCTGGTATTGTATGGCATTTTTAGTGTTGCATTCTCTGAATAGTAATGTATTAACCACTGTTACCCACACTGTGCTACATAATAAAAATGACTAGGAATGTCTGTATGAGGCTGTTGTAATTACAAGGTCAGATTGTACAACCACAAGAGACTTGGACAGAAAACACTGAAGAGACAGACAGCAATATTCAATACTATGCTGACACTTAAATTGTGGTATTTCTATCAGACACAGCCATGGTTTAAATCATGGGAGTGGTAGTAAGCTGTATGCATAATCATACCTCTCATCTGTACACATCCTTTCAGAATGTCCACATAATTGGGTCATATTCTCTGTCTGTTCCCCTGTCACAGTGGCAAATCAGTGGCCATAGGGTAGTGTAATAATACCTGTACCTTAATGATTAGAGCAATGATCATTAAAGTTGTGAGAACTACAAGGATATATAAGTTGTTAAATGACATCTGTCTCCCCCCCCCAACACCATATCTGCAACAATAAT
This sequence comes from Protopterus annectens, assembly GCF_019279795.1. Lineage (NCBI taxonomy): Eukaryota > Metazoa > Chordata > Ceratodontiformes > Protopteridae > Protopterus > Protopterus annectens. The sequence goes on along the minus strand of NC_056729.1, from coordinate 394,095,606 downwards.
CTAAATACACAAATCAATGGGTATGTTTACATCAAACCTACTGTTAGAACATGTGTCCTATTGTTCAATAAATATTGAAATGTGTTTCTATTAATGTTCCATGTTGAAATACTATCATAGTTGGCTGTTGCTATCAGTGTAACCTGCATGCCGTTGTAATGGCCACTGTGTTTCCATATATGCATGTGTTATGTTTGCAATGCAACTGTTCCAAATCTGCTGTTTTGGGTTAATGGGAATATCTATGCATGCTGCTATAGCTAATCCTGGATTGTGTTGACTATTACTAACCCACATATGTTTTAAAACTGCAACACCATAGCATGTTTGGGAAGGTCGGTCCCACCGGACCCACCTCTCCCACCTCATCTGGGCATGGCACCAGGCTTCAGCACATCTGGGACCCACCCCGGGGCCTCCTCATCTGCTGGTCCTGCACCACCTTCGGGTGGAAGCACCTCAGGGGATGGGGCTCACCCCCCTTGGGAGCGGGCACAGACAGGAAACTGTCACCCATAGTCAGGTCCAGGAACTGGTATGTAGCAAGCTCAGAAGGGAGTTTGGAGATCTGCTACACCAGCTTGAGGGCTGCATGGCACATTTAGAGGGTCAGCTTGCCCCTCCTACGCAGCCCCCAACAAAGCCACCTTCAGGGCCGTGAAGGTGCAGTGGTGACTGCCCATAGGTTCATAGGTTGGTACTGTACTAGGCTATTGGCCCTAGGGCCTATACATGCCTAGCCATAAAAATTCCCTGGATATTTCTTCCCAGAATATTTACTTCCCTGGACCCCTGTCTAGCAGGGCAACTGACGTGATCCCCGGGGTGAATTTCCTATCTCCCATCCAGTCATCAATGTTCCTTTTGAACAGGCCAAGAAGACACTATGCTTGACATGTATGTGCCGTCTATTCCAGAGTATAGGGAGTATCTGGGTCAGGAACCTATCCCCCCAGCATATTTTGTTCATTGTCATATATATATATATATATATATATATATATATATGCGTGTGTGTATGTATATATATAAATAACATATGCCCATAACATGTACTGGAGTCCTACCTCAGCACCAATAGTCACAACCTGTTAGTGCAAGGGGATGTCATGTAAGCACTGCAGGCATAAATGTGGAATGTTGCTACAGTACAAGTGGTTGTGGTAGCAGTGGACTACTTTGAAACATCTAAAACCCATAACATCTAATTTCATAACATTGAGACCAGAACATCTAAATCCCAAAACATATAAAACCCATAACATCGAATTTCATAACATCTAGCACTACAAATCACAAGAAAATAACATCCCCTCCACATATAACAACACCAAACACTCTTTTTACTACATTTATGCAGGGGGGCTCTGCCCCCCCCCATAAATTAAACATACCAACTCCAAGATCACACTACAGTGGGAAAAAGTTAATTTCCTAACCCCACTGTATCAAGCACCCCTGCAGAAATGTAGTAAAACATGTGTTTGGTAGGTTGGTTTCATTATATGTCATTATATCTGGAGGGGATGTTATTTTCATGTGATTTGTACTGTTAGATGTTATGAAATTCAATATTATGGGTTTTAGATGTTTTGGCTTTTAGATGTTCTGGTCTCATTGTTATGAAATTAGATGTTATGGGTTTTAGATGTTTTGAACGGGACCCGTTAACAGACATGTGTGGGAAGTCAATTCTGATAATGACATGTATGCCATCAGTTACTGACAGACATCATAAGACCATCATAGTGAACTACCACATAAAACACAGTAATGATCCTGTGGAATACAGCAGAGATATGACCAATAAATGTGGACAGTGTGACACAATCTGGTCAGTGCAGAGGTATACTCAGAACACCTTAGAGCAAGACGTGTGGACCAAGCCTGTCAAAGTGGATGTTTACAGCCATGTAAATGGGGATATCACAAAAATACTGGAATAGATAAGCTCATACAGTTGATGCATTCACACACTCCTGACTGTCCTAACATATATTAACTGGAGGAGCAGAGGTCCCAAGCCCACATCCTTCGCACTAGTTAGTAACATACATCTTTACACTGTCCCACTGCTTTTTCAGAAATACACAACAGTTATGGTGGCCAGGCAACAGTACATCTGACAAATATCTGGACTTAACATCACACTAGGTAAATACAATGAGCTGCTAGGCATGTCACAAATCACTGTGCAGACTACAGGCAGACTGCCGCAACACTGACCCAAGTTTCCTATGGGGAATACACATGTACTTGCAACTATAACAGGCACCACAAGCATGTAACAGCAGAGAGTAACAGACATCAGTGCGAATGTGCATACCCACAACCAATCTGAACACAGTCACAGTCACATTATGATAAGCCTAAGTAATATTACAGTATATGGACTGTGTGAACAAAACCATCCTCATATGAGACACTCACACAGTAACCCTACATATACTGAACCAATACACAGTGTAGTCTGATGCCTGACTGTGTTATGGGACATGTGTCAGTCTGGCCCTACAAACATGTACACTGATAGGGTACAATAAACTGGAGCAACATGCAACATCAGATAGAACTGGACCAAGAACAATGACATCTACCACAGTCTGTACACATGCCAAGTAACATATTCACAATAAACACTCTGACAACAATCACCATAAGTAAGACCACAGTTGTTGGAAAAAAACACCTTTATAAATGATAGCAAAGCTTTTGGGTTACCACCCTTCTTCAATACTAATACATAGATTCAAAAACCACATGGGTTTAAGTAAGAGTCATAAAAATCACATGACATGCAGCCCAACTGTCATGTGACAAATACAATTACAACGTAATAAAAAATAATGTATTAATACATCTTAAAACATATCTAATGACAAATATAATCACTGAATAAACATATAAACAATAATCAACAACATAACTTTGTCCGTTGCAGTTTAAGTAAAATAGGTTTCAGAGTAATAGCAGAATTTATACCAGGTGAATGGTCAGCTGCTAATCTTAATATCCATTCGTATTCCAACTCATTCACTCTGGAGCAGCTCTTTTGAGTGTGCACCTTTAACCCCTAGTGGGCATGGTTTAAGCCTTTAAAAACTAAGTTATCACCTTACAGTTCTAGAAAATTCTCATTGAGAGAGGTCAAATATCAATAGAGTTGTGTTTGCCATCACATATGGTTCAAGACAAAATATCCTGGTACCTTGTAAGTAACATGGTTTTGGAATTATTAATGCAAATATGAACAATCAATATTTGACGCCTAGAGGAGCAGTAGGGGTTAACTGCAGAAGACGCCTGGAGGAGCACTCGGCGGTTGTTAATATCACCACCTCTCAGAGATGTGTACAGCATATCTATAACCCTAAATTTGAATTTATGTTCAGAGCCATGCGTATTTATATGCTTAAATAAAGCATTTCTATCATTTGCTCTCCTGATCTCTGATTTGTGTTCAATAATTCGCTCCTTTAGTTTTCTAGTCGTTTTCCCCACATAAAAGGAGGAGCATGCCAGGCATGTTGCCAAATATATAACATTAACACTAGCACATGTAGCTGTTACATGAAATTTATAGGTTTTACCAGTTACCGGATGAATAAATATGTCACTATTAGTACTCATAATGTTAGTACAACAAGTGCAATTCATGCAACAATAAGTACCATATCTCGAGGATAACCGAGAACTGGGACATCCATCAAAATCCTTGTAACATAATTTACTTTTTAAAGTTCTCATATTTCTATAAGAGAAGTAAGGCCTGTCATCTAACACAGCTCTAACCTCTGGTGATGCCATCAAAACAACCCAGTTATTTTCAATAATTTGTCTGACCTGATACGTCCTAGTATTATGGTTTTTGAATCTATGTATTAGTATTGAAGAAGGGTGGTAACCCGAAAGCTTTGCTATCATTTATAAAGGTGTTTTTTTTCCAACAACTATGGTCTTATTCATCATCTTCTTGCAGCAGTTCAGTGTTTGTGTTTAACAATCACTATAAGTACACAGACCTCACTACTGTACACACAACAACAGAATGTCCAGGTTTTGTCCTCAAATATAAGGCCTATTATACATAACATGTCTAGCAGTCTGATATTTCACTGGCTTGTTATCAGGTATGATGTCAGTAAATAATGATGTGCTGTACATATGCACCTCTTACTGCATGACATATGGACAAAGGGTGACAGACTTGGGGGACAGAGGCACAAACACAGGGTCAATATTGACATATTGCTGTGATAAACTGAGAAATTTCCTGGTGTAACAGGGTTTGTTGTGACAGATCTCTTCTGAAAGATATGAAGTCAGTAACTCACATGGATGTCACCAGGTACTGACTGCAATCATTAGAGTATGCTACTGCATATCTAAAGATAGGAAATGTGTGAGTAACACAACACATGTAAGACTCCAAACTCTGGACAGTCTGCAGATAGCCCTACAGGTGAGGGTTTCCTCAACCACATAACACTGTTATGCCAGACTTGAAATCATGTAGAACAGCCATATCCACACAAATATTGTTAAACCAACATTACTTCAAATGTAGAATAACAATACTTACATTTTGTCCCCATGTCTGGAACATCCTCCTCCTGTTTGTTGGCCTGTTGTAAGAGGCATTTCGAACTACCCTCTGTGATGCTGTTTGTCAAACACCCACACGAAGTCCTGCTCACAGTGAAGGAAAAAGGCAAACACCCACATAAAGTGCTTAGTTATAGGAGTGTGTTTCCATGTAATTGGCTATAGGAATGATACCACAGCTGTTCCACATGCAATTAGCAAGTGGGGGACTTCATTTCGTGCACAAGCTATCAGCTGATCATGAGCATTCCTTACAAAACTCAAGCTGCTGCCTATGCAAAACAGATCTACTTTCCACATCCACTAGAGAGGGGGGAGAGAGACAGAGAGACAGAGACAGAGACAAAGTAAGAAAGGAAGGCTGTAAGAGAGTAAGATGCAAGCGTGTTTGTGCATGATCTGTGGGTGGAGAGTGGTATCTGGGTATTATAACCATTGCCTATATTGTTTACTAATCCATACTGTCACATACACATTTATGGCTGAGGATTGTCTGCAACAACCTCTACAGTGTTTGAGAACTGTTTGCCGTGTTATGTAGACAATGGGACATATAGGCCCTCAATATAATGATGTAGTAAAACCCACACTGCCATGGATCCTGTCAGTGTACACACACCCCAACACCCATACAGGATTTTGATGGCACACACACACAAACACACACTTACCCGTACTGAGTTTCAACCCCCTACCTGACTATGTATTGCTATTACAGTGTTATGCAATTATTGCACACACCACAGAGCTTACATGTTAGGGAGTTATCCAAAGGTATCTTTGAAGGTGAGTGACATCAGCGACAGTGCTAAAGAAGGGATAAGGGAAGTGTAGTACATGTGAATGTCCACGAAAGCAGGTATCAATGGAGACACACACACTTTCAGGGAAACACAACACATCATCACAGTTGGCAGGATCAAGATTAGAACACCTAACTAGTTTACTACACTACAGTATTACACAGTTATCACAAGTGCCACAGAGCATATATGGTTGATATATGGCCAAAGGGCTATTTCAAGGTGATTGACATCAGCAGGCATGCTAAAGTAGGGCAATGGGAGGTGTAGTGATTGTGAATGGCTTCAAAATCATAATCTCCACACACACACACACACACACACACACACACACACACACACACACACACACACACTTGCCAGTACTGAGATGCATAGGTTCATTGCTTCACAGGTGTGTAGTAGTTGAATGGGCCTGAAGGTTTTACAAGGCTAAGCAAAGGGAATACCTTGGCATCAGGCCACATGACAATGGTCTCCGGTGTGGCTCAGGGGTATAGTCCCTGGAGTGGTCCCCACAGGTGGGTATTGTATTCATCATCCACTCATCTGGGTTACTATTGTGAGTGGCCAGTGATGTGCACTGCTTCCCATGTATGCGATCTATATTCCATAACATGGACAGTGTCTGGGTTGTGCACATGTCCCACATGCATGTTCTTTGACATGTGGAAGTGTACTTCAGGTCTCTGGGGCATGTTGTGTGTACAGATTGTTATCTTCTGATGTAGAATTCCTGACCTCATTTAGGGAGACCTGGCTATGGAACTGAGGTTGTGCTTGCACCTACATTGACAGCATGATACAGGTATTCAGTGGCGTTAGTGGTGTCTGTCCATACAGGGCATGTGAATAAGGCATGGTATTCCCTTTGTGGGTTACATTTGCACTATACAGTTGTTGCAGGCATCCAGTTGGGAACATAGTAAAAGGACCACTGTAAACATTTATTTGCCTACTGTAGGGATGGAACGGGGTGCCATGTCCTTTTACTTGCTGGATAACACACAGTCAGGAGATGTTACACATCACAGTACTTTCTGATGTCAGTGGCACTGTTGTGATCAGCAGGCATGTAGTCCACTGCAATCACACCATGATTACTATCTGTGAGGCAATATGCTGGAAACTACCAGTATAGTGGTTGTTGCCTAGCCAAGTGTGTTTGTGTATGAGTCATGGGTGGAAAGTGTTCTCTGAGTAATACAAGGGTTGCCTATATTGTTCACCGATCCTTAATGTCATATGTATGGCTACGGAATGTCTACATCAACCTCTCTGGTGTTTGACATCTGTTGACCTTGTAAGGTGGACATTGTGACATATAGTAAGTCCTCAATATAATAATTTAGCAAAACTCACCCCAAAATGCATCCTGTTATTAAACAATAAGAGCAACCTCCACACAAGATACAGATGACAGACACACACACACTTGCCAGTACTGAGATTAAAACCCCTACCTGGCTATGTATTGCTGTTACAGTATTTATCACATGCACCACAGAGCTTATTGAATAAGGTGAGGAACATCACCAGCCCTTGTAAATACTGGCATTGGGTGATGTAGTGGGTGAGAGATCCCAAAATTTTTTTTACCAGAATCGCACATTTACATTTGTCAGGGGTGAGGTTCAAACCTCTATCTAACAATCTTTATGGACCATTATGTTATGCATTTACCAGATTCACCACTGACCTGACATGGTTTAGGGATGGCAACAGGTACTTGTAAGGTGGATGATATCTGCAGGACTGCTAAAGTCAGGCTCTGAGATGTGTACTGGCTGTAAATGGGGCCAAAATCTTGGAGGTACACACATACACATGTACACACACAAACACTTGCCACAGATGAGATTCAAAACCATATATGTGTATTTACTGCTACTACATCGCTCCACATTTATGGCAAGAACCATGGAGCTTATAGGGCTGGCTCTTGTCTAAAGGGAAATTTCAAGGTGACTGACATCAGCAGGTTTGCTAAAGTAGGGCAATGGGAGGTGTAGTGACTGTGAATGGCCTCAAAAGCATTAATCTCCACACACACACACACACACACACACACACACACACACACACACACACACACACACACACACAAAGTTTCACAGTTGCCATCTCTGGGATTAGAAATACTACCTAACTAGTATGTTACACTATAGCATTATGTAGTTATCGCACATGCCATGGTGCTTATAGGGCTGGCCTTTATCCAAAGGGGTATTTCAAGGTGACTGACATCAGCAGGCTTGCTAAAGTAGGGCAATGGGAGGTGTAGTGACTGTGAATGGCCTCAAAAGCATTAATCTCTACACACACACACACACACACACACACACACACACACACACACACAGTTTCACAGTTGCCATGTCTGGGATTAGAACTCCTACCTAACTAGTACTTTACACTATAGCAATACACAGTTATCATGTGCACCATGGAGATTATGGGCTGCTAATTGGCCAGAAGGTTATTTCAAGGTGACTGACATCAGCATGAGTGCTAACATGGGCTATGGAAAGGGCAGTGTGTGAATGGGCCATAAACCATTCCTCTGGAAACACACACACAAGACTCAGTCACACACAACTTTACATTTGACAGGACTGGCTATACAAATGCTAGATGAATAATGATTTGTACTATCATGTTATACAGTTATTATAAGCATCAAATACACTATAGGGCTGAGGGTTACCAAAAGCAAATGTCTACAGTGATTGACATTGGCACATCATGTGATATTGGCCAAATGGATGTGTGGTGGGTGGGAAAGGCCTCATGATGGCATTCTCTTTCCACTGCCTGCCTATCTCTTCCCAACATCTGTGTGTGTGTATGTTTGACCTATTATAGTGTGTTGGCCTTGGATATATGTGAGTATTCCTATCCAATGTGTGTGCAAAGCATGAATGGTGTGCAATGTGGTGTGTGTGCGCAGACATTTGCGACTGACAGATATGTATAGTCCACTGTTGTCAGACATGGGCTTCATTTCTTTAAGTGTTGGAGCATGCCCAGTATGACCCTTTGTATTTTGTTGTCAGACATGGGCTTCATTTCTCTACATGTAGGCGCATGCCCAGTATGACCTTCTGTGTTGAGTGTGTGAATCCATTCCAGGTAGGTTGTACTCCAGTGCAGGAGTTTGTGTTCTACACCTACAGCTAGCAACCTGTTTCCGTAGGATATCTGTAGATAGGCTGACAATATGGAGTCACAATGGGCTAAAGATAGTGGGATACTGTAACTATTGCTGTCTGTGCTGCTTGTGTTACATGGTTGGTGTTAGCAGTGATAGTCAGACATGTACTGTTTTACACTGTGCTATATTATGTCATCAACTGCCAACAGATATACTTATTTGCTCACAGTTATTTCCTGGGAAATACAAGATGAATGAAACTGTGTCCAGTGCACACTCACTCCATTCTGGAGGGGTAGCTGCAGACACTTGCTGATGGGTCTGTGTAAATGATCCAGCATCTTGGTACTCTGGTGGGTGAGGATCCCCTGCTTGTACATCTATCGACATAACAGAATGGCTTTATCCTGCTGTGGCCATACCTCTCAGCTGTACAGATTTACCCAGGTTACCCAGAGGCAGGGCTCATATATCTGGTCAGTTCCCCTTCACATTGTGATTTACGAGCGGGTTTGTAGCCACCCATTACTGGGTTTGCAGGGAGGGATGGTATGGGCACATATCAGAGTTTCAGGCTTCACACACTCCATGATGTCCATGCTTCTACACCCCCCACATTGTTATTCTATCCTTTTCCTAACATTATGCAAACGATATCTGTGAAGTATCTCTATAGTTGTCCCTTCATCCCAGTGTTATTTAGGGGTTGGTCCACAGTTCATGCAGTAGGACATGGTGGGCATGCTACTGGGATTTGTCGACATGGCCTTTCATTTGTATTCTGCAGACTGTGTTATGTTGTTAGTTGGGACCCCATGAGATAACATACATTGGCAGTATGGTTGTGGCACAGGCCTTTGACAGAGGACTGTAGGGCATTTGGTAGTGATGCAGGCCATCTGTAGCAGGCCAGTGCATTCTGGCACTCTTACAGTCCCAGGCTGCAAGGCACTGGATTCCCCTGGGGTGACAAGGTAAGTGTGTGAGGTATTAATGGCAATAGTTCTTGTCCATATTAATTAATCCATTGGTCTGGATGCTGGCAGGGTGCTGCTTACATCTAGGGACACACCTGCATAGGACACCTCTTCCGCATGCTGCATTCTGTGGGTATTCCCCTACAGAAGTGGGTGTCATACTGTACTCATTCCCAACAGCAGGGATATGACCTGTGATAAACCTGTGGATGATGGTGGGGTGAGCAGGTCTATATTATGAGAACGAAAGACGAAAAAAGCGAACGCATGTTGAGCGACACCAAATGAGCAAAAACCGGAAATATCGAATCCAGAAAAAAACAAAACTACAAAACCAAATGTCTAACTGTTTTATGCAGGGGGGCAAGACCCCCTGCACCCCCCATGTGGAGGGCTGCACCCCCCACACCCCCCACTTAAATATTCCAACTCCGAAATCGCACTACATTGAAGTGAAGGGAAGAGTTTTGATCAGATAATATAGACCTGAGTGAGCTGAGTGCATGTGTGATATGGAGGCTTCTTGCAGCTGACTCACAGATATACCTGGGACATTCCCCTTATGCTGGCTTGTGCGGGGACATCATCAGTTTCTCATTACTTCATAACTGTACCTTTTGTGGTCTGCCATTGATTGGCCAGACTACATCAGTATTCCATACTACACAGACAACTAATATGCTGCTAACCTGTATGTACAATTCCAAAGGTGTGTGCAGTTGACAGTTACATTTTATGTACTCTGTCTAGGGTATTTCCACCTGTGTACTGTGTGTATGTTTGGGCCCACATTCATGGCATGTCCATCTTTCAGAAGGTGACAGATATTGACATCTGAACAGTGAGTATGGATGACTGCTGACATGGGTATTGCTGAGAAGCATTGTGGTTGGCATTGCAGTTGTCAGAACATGGCCATGTTATCGACAGCACTGGCCATAGACCACCAGGACACAACTCTCCATGCCTACATGCTGACCACTTCCACACAATGTACAACACACAACAACCTAACACACAGAGTTCTGCATACTGTACACATGCAACAATCTATTCTGTAAATTGAGCCAGCTCAGGTAATCTGTGCTCCACTGTTATTAACCCCACTCGTACATTTTACTGCATTTCTACATAGGATTGTAGGGGGGGGGCACACCTGACAACTGTAAACATTTGCTATGACTGTACTGGTATTTCAGGTACTCATGGCTTCCATTTAGTTTTGTTTTCTGACCTATCATGCAGACTAGAGGCATATCAGTAGAGTACAGATCTTAGGTTTTATTGACCTACATTTCAGTTTCAGACTTCATACCCTGCAGAACTAAGATACAACTGCCTGACTTGTTGTAGTTTGTCTGTGTGCATTGCCATTAATTGGAGGCCTCAGAGCAGCCATTCTTTATGGTCATCTACACCTGTCCTGCTGGCTAAAGCTGTTGTTGGGTATGTGAACCTCACTGACATGCATGTGTGTGTCCTATGGACAGACATGTGGGCCACCACATGTACTGCAGTGGGATTTTTCACCCTGTTGAGTACTGCCTACTTTGTTGACACCAGTATTTGTTATGGATTTCATGCTGCCCATATAGGTGTTCACTATCTGCTGCCATCCCATTCAGCCACCCAATTCCCTTGCATGCTCACATCCATACCATAGCTATGACTAGCAGAACATACTACTCCATTCAGCAATTGATAGGAAGAGTGAGTTACCTGTGGCTGTTCCAGTATTGAGGATGGTGCTGGAGGACTGACTATGTTGGATGCACATAGTACACACACCCTATACATGTTAAAACATAGGTAGTGTCATGTTTGGCATCCCTTTTACTGTATGTGCGAGTCAGAGAGAGGTGTCAATCCCTGGGTTCATACCGTGTCAGTGTATGTGCTATGCATTCCGTCTTTGCCAAAGCCTAGCCATACTGGACATGCCTCTTTCTGCCTACATCCGCAGGCTCAGGTTGTTCCTCCTCCGAGTCACTCTGTGCCTGTGCTGGCCTTGGCAATGATGGGGGGATGTGTGGCCCTGCCCCATGCTGCTCCTGCTGCAGCTGTTTCCACAGGATCATATTGTGTAGCATGGCACATACAATGAAAATTGTTGTACATGTAGCTGGAGAGTACTGCAAGGCTCCACTAGATATGTCCAGGCACCGGAACCATAACTTGAGCATCCCAAACACATGCTCTATTATGATTCGGGTTTGTGCTTGTGCCTCATTATGAAGTTCTTGTTCAGTGTGTGTGCATTTCTGATGGGTGTCATCAGCCACGGCTCCAGTAACCAGCATCCCCCACTAGGTGGCCATATGGGATGTTTCCACTGGCAAATCTTTAGTACAGCTGTGTCATATGCCAAATGTGGGAGTCATTATAGCTTCCAGGGCTGCCAGCACCCACATTCATTATAATTCCTTAGGCATCACACACAAACTGGCAGTTGATGAAGGTGAAGCCCTTGCAGTTTATGTAGACCCTACCCCACTCACCAGGTGGTGCTTTGATGTGTATGTGCGTGCAGTCTATAGCACCCACTACCTCAGGGTATTCTGCTATTTGGTGGAAGAGATGCATATTGCCGGCCAACACCTCACGGGTGTTGAGGAAATATACGTGCTCACCGGCATGTGCTGACATGGTATCTAGGAATCTCCTGGATGCTGATGCCTGTGAGATCCCCATGATATCCCCAGTTGGCCTTTGGAAGGTACCTGTGGCTAGTATTCTTAAGCCTACACATACCTTGGTATCCACTGGGATGGGTTCCCCTCTGTTGGTTCTGTGTGTGATGCGTGGCTGGCACAGCTCAAAAATTTGCTGTAGGATGTCCCTGTCCACCCTATAGCACTCCACTATCTCCAGCTCATGTAGCCCCTGGTAGGTTACCCTGAGTCTGTACATGCTTCTCCTTCTCCTCACTGTGGGTTGATTGTGAGCATTCTCATCATTACCAACCTCAGCCTCTTCCACATATTGATGTATGAGAGCGACAGCAGCCCCTATCATTTGTTAGTTTTGTCAGGTAAAATTTCCCTGTCTGTGTACACTGGTGGTGTAGAGTTTGTGGGAAAAACCGGAATGAAAGGTGTTTGCATAGTTTATCGTAGTGTGCTGGGCTGCTGACTGTGTAATAGGCTGATTCTGATACATTTCACCTGCAGCTATGCTAGTTCTCCTTGATTGCCTTCCTTCTGCTGTTTTCCCTTCCCATTGCCTTCCTGTTTAAGCCCCGAGGCGTGCAGTGCAATCCCAGTGCTCAGATGTGAACAGAGCTGCTATTTCCTGTTTTTTTTTTTTTGTTTTGTTTAAAACCCGGTGCATGGTTCGCACACCCATTTAGGCAATATAAACACTGCTAGGCAGCCTCAGACACACACCCTTCCTTAGCTGTGCTTAGCTAAGGTCAAACATGGGCCACAGAGCTGCAATAAGCTTACAGCATGCATGACACTCCCCCTTATGAGATCATCTACCTCTTAGGCTTCTACCATAGTGTTGCTGCACTTACACAGTTGGGTTCTAGCTAACACTGAGGGGAAATCTGTGATTCAGTATCAATCCCCTCATTTGCATAAAACTGACTGCTAATGCATGGTTAAAAGACTGACACTCAGCCTTCTCCCTTAGCAACCACTATTCCATGGTATTGTTGTCTTCTGCATGCCATTGACTATTATAGCAGAATGCTGATTTTGGTGTAAAAGCTTATTTCCAACTTTTTTTTTCAGGCCGATTCCGTTTGTGCACAGCTGCTGGCTGAAATAAGCCAAAAAAAAAAAAAAAGTTATTTTTTATATTTTTGCAGCTATTTACCATGCCAATTGCCATCTGTTTGGTCATTGGCATGCCTACTACATTGAATACATGCTTTCTTTGGAGCTGTCATGCCTCTATTTTATAATTTGCAGAAATGTATTCGGTTAGTAGCCGAATACATCTCTGTAGGTTACACTATTCCTGCACAGATGCCTGCCTGCTTCCTAGATCACTGATTCTCCTCATTTGCATGGTTTTCACCTGAAAATGGGGTAATTAGCATACAGCAGCTGTGTCTGTGCAGGAATAGTGTTGGAGCACTCGTGAACATCCCATAAACTCATTCCTGGATCGCTCGTCAGCCATATTGCGTGCAGCAGCTCTTGCACTATTCCTGCACAACATGCAGGGCTTGCTGAATCTTGGGGAGAATCTGCAGATGGACAAACTGAAGATGAAAACATTATTGGAAAAATGTCATGAAAATTTTAAGAAAAGACAAAAAGTAAGAAATGGAAAAGTGAAAGTGAAATTGTTCTAGCTCATTAAACTCTGCACTTGTTGAAGATGACTGGTAAGTCTAAAGTACTGCAAGAAGAATTAATATAGAAAGATAAGAGAAATACTGCAAAGCAAGAACGGAGAAATGTTGTATGAGATAGAGGTACAAAGTTTAAAAGAAAAGAGGAGGTAGGCATAAAAAAACAACTTGCAAAGAGAAAATATCATTTATATAATAAGCTTGAATATTAACAGTATTAAAAGTGATATTAGGCATCTGTTGATATGCAGACGGTGTGTGAAACTGGAATGTAATGTGATTTGTTTATTAGACACATATATATTAACTGAGACTAAGAGACAACCATTTCAGATGTTGTGGGATAAAAAAGTAATGCAATCAATTGGGACAGAGAAAGTTTGGAACAGCTATACTGTTTAAAATAAATAAATGAGAAATAACGTAAGTGAATATTTAAAAGCCTTGATGGGGTATCGTTATTGATATATGGATGTTCTAACAATATTAATAGTAGTTTATGCAGACACAAGCAGGCAGCAAAGCTATCACGTGAAGAGAAAAAACTGTTATTATAGAGATTACTGTTATAGTAATAGAAGATCTGGATTGTAACTTGAGAAAGATGAAAAGTGACATTGGAAAATATATTTAGCTACATAGGAAAATTATGCAGTAGGGTATACTAAAGAGAATAGAAAAATAGTGAACATGGGAAGATGGCATATTACAATGGAAATTAAATATGTTTCTTTTTCAGAAGGGTGAAAAAAAAGGTAGAAGTATTAAACCAAATACTATTTTTGCCAGTTTTGGTTTATATAGGTTTTAGCAAGGGAGTAATTCAAATGGGGAAGGGGATCAAAAGATTAATTTTTTTGTAGGCAATATGGTAGACATAGAAATACAGAAAAAATAGTACTAGAGAGATTGTTTCGTTCACTTAGGTATGAATTTTACGAAGCATGGGAGAAATGGTGGTTGGCTTTAAAAGAAAAATATAAGATAGATTTTTTTCTGGTTAGAGTAATGGAACATGCAGTGAAAGAATAGAGAATATAATAAGGTAAATGATGAGTGTTAGAAGACTGGTGAGAGACAGGATGTTATATAAGTTTAAGAAATAAAATGAGAGTCACAAAAAGAATAAAGGGAAAATAATGGGTATGCAATCCACAGTGGTGGTGCTGCGGTAGCGTTGTCGCCTCACAGTAAGATGCTGACCAGTTCGACTCTCAGCTAGATCGTCTTCTGCATGGAGACATGCGTGAATGGGCGTACCTTCGTTGAAGGTTGTGCGTTAGGGCTGGCAACTCAGCACGTAAAAATCAACTGCCAATCATTAGCGGACCGGAGTTCCGCTGTGGCGACCCCTAACTGGGAAAAGCCGAAAGACACAACAACAACAACATAAGGCATTAGGCAAAATAGTTTTAAAGGGAAGGAGTAGGAGGTTAATCCATTTTTAGTAAAGAAGGTAAAGTCATACAAGACATAAGTGGACAGAGGTGACAATGAATATGGAAATATAAAAATTATGAAGAAGAGATGGTTCAGAATTAGATAAGGGGCATGTATGAAGAAAATGGTATTGATATGGGATATGAATCGAATGTAAACAAGTTACTAGTTGAAAAGCAAATGTGTCACAAGGTAAAATAACAGCAGAGGAGTTGATCTGTCCTGGATGTAGATGGGAAAGGGTATACATTTCATAAAACTACAGGAAAAGAGTGTAAATATATTTTGTGCAGGTTCTAAATGAATAACTAAAGAAAGGTGCTAGGAAAGAGACAATGGTAAAATAGTTTCAATGTATATAAAAGGGAATAAAAAGGGAATATAGGTAATTCGAGATTGATACTTTATATAATAGTGATTATAAGATTATAACAAAGATTATTCAGGAGAGATGTTCACAAGTGTCACCATTACAGTATATATGTGATAAAGGATACTACAGGAACAGGATAATAGTAATTAAAAATGTGGCACATGGTGCATGCAAGCATTATAGAAAAGATGATGGAAAATGAGTTTGTGATATTAAAAGGTTTATGAGAATGTAAATTGTATCAAATTGTGAGAAATATTGAAGGAATGTGGTTTTTGAGTGGTTTGTTGAAATCAATGTGAGAGAAGTCAAATAAAAATGTAAATGGATGATTGAGGGAAAGTACAGAAATAGGAAGGAGGTTAAGTCAGAGATGTCTGGTGGCCGTTATAGCTTTTGCATTAGAAATCAGAGCAAGAAAATGATTAAGAAAATGATTAAGTGAAGCAAGATGGAAAACAGAGAAACATTGACTCAGCAACAATGTCTTATGAAGATATTGTTAGGTAAAAATATATATCAAAGAAATTTTTTATGAACATGGAAAAGAACTGAAAGCATGCAGTTGACTAAACAGAAGACTAAAGGTGTGTGACAAAAGACTGAATTAGGAGAGTTTGTTTTAATGATGCAGAAATAAAAGTATTCTGGACAGAGTTTGTAGTAGATAAGACAACAATTGGAAGAAGGGTTTGATAAAATAATGGAGATATAGTCAAGTACTGTATTTAAAATGTTCTTCAGGAGGAATATTTATTTGTTAAATGGAATAATTATAGGTATATTGAGTATTATACAATGGCCCCCCATTAATATTCAAAAACGTGCACGCTGATTGGTGAGCGTGCATGTTGTAAATCAGAGTTATAGTAATGGAAAAAGGTCCGGTCACCTGGACTTTTTCCATTACTATAACTTTTTTTACAGCAACGGAGAACGCAAGATCTCCGTTGCTTCACACTGTCTCGCTATGTTAAACGAGTTTAACATAGCGAGACAGCTTTAAAACAAGCAACAGAGATTCTCCATTGCTTTTTTAAAGCTGTCTTGCTATGTTAAACTCCTTTAACATAGCGAGACAGTTTGTAAAAAGCAACTGAGATCTTGCTTTCTCCGTTGCTTTTTTCAAAACTGTCTCGCTATGTTAAATGGGTTTAACATATCGAGACAGCTTTAAAAAAAGCAACGGATATTCTCTGTTGCTTTTTTAAAGCTGTCTCACTATGTTAAACCCATTTAACATAGCAAAACAGTTTGTAAAAAGCAACAGAGATCTTGCTTTCTCCGTTGCTTTTGCCCACAGTTCTGATGTACTGCATAGGCATACGCATGCGCAGTACATCAGAACTGCAGCAGAATACCAGACAACTGCGGAAGGGCAGCAAGGAGGCATTATACAATGCCATTATTTTAGAAAAGTAATTATTTTTCTTCTTAAATAATGTCATTGTATAATAGCAATAACCCACTTCTAGGTGTAGGTAATGCTGGATTTACCCATGGTTGGCTTTGTTTAGCCACTCAGGCTTCGCCCTCATGACAAAACCACACCAATCGTGGGTAAATCCAGCATTATCCACACCCAGGCGTGGGTTATTGCTATAATATAACAGGTGCATTAATGAGGCCAGAGAAGATGGAAAATGAATATATTCAGATTATGTTTATAGGGGATCTTATAGAATGATAAGAAAAAGAGCAGCTTGTATTTATTGAATCCATCAATGCATTTGACATCTTCACGCTTGAATTAGTTATTAAGTAAAGCATTAGTAGAAAGGAAAAGAGTATTTTAGATGGAGATTATGCTAAAATATATTCTACTTTATTGGAAAATATTCAAAGGGGAAAAGCAGGAAACTGGAAAATGATTTTCAAAAAAATAGCAAAGAAAATTGGGTTAGGGAAGATTGATTTTAACAGTAAAAAGGAATAGAGGTATGAAAAAATAAACAAATAATATATGCATGGGAGGGTTAAATGAAAGAGGATGGCTTATATCAGAGATAGATAACATACAGAAATAGATATGATTGCTCAATTTTACTTTTGAGATTGTCTTTAAAAAGTATAAACAAAAAGAAGAGAGACTGCATATAATGTATAATTATATGATGGAAGAAGCTGCAATGCATATGTAGAGAACAGAAAACAAACAGTCAGTTTCTGGGAAAATACAGGACATTATTTATGAAAGCATGCTTCGTAATGCAGCCTTGTGTACTGTGTGGGAATTTCAGAAAATAGAAACAATAAAAGGAGGAAGAATTTTATGGAAGCAATTATGAAGAATTGTATATATTAAGCAGTGAAATCTCAAAGAAATATTAAAAATAAAGCTTTAGTTATGGCAGCAAGAGGCAGGGAACAGACTTTCAAAAGTGAAAAGAATGAACCATTTTAATGTATATGCTATATATGTGTATGTATACACACACACACACACACACACACACACACACACACACACACACACACACGTGTGTGTGTGTGTGTGTGTGTGTGTGTGTGTGTGTGTGTACGTATATATATATATATATATATATATATATATATATATATTTATATATATATATATATATATATATATATATATATATATATATATATTTATATATATATATATATATATGGATCTACTTCATTTGCCCTAACTTCCGATTGACAGACACCCATTTGCCCGACCCCATTTGACCGAAATTTAATTTGACCGAAATTTAATTTGACCGATAAGTATTATTGGCAAGTAAATGGGATATGCCCTCTTCCCTACTGTAGTGCGACCCTGGAGTTAGAATATATAGTTAGGGGGGGTGTGGGGGGCACAGCGAACTGTGTGTCCCTTTTATGTGGTGGCAGATTTTCTTAGGGTATTTGTTGTGACAGAATGCACCCATGTTGCAATTTAGACTCCATCTGGTCTAGAGGAGGTGTGATACTACAGTAAGGTAGGGCTACTACCATCCCATCAGCTCTCAGTTAGTGTGTAATGCATGAGGGTGCATCACCAATGCCTCTTCCCAGCATCCTGACAGGGCACATGATTCCAGTATCTGATACAACAGCGCACTCTACCACTGCTTCCTGCATGGTAAAATGCCCAGTGGCCATCTTGTTGGAAAGTGGAAAAACATTTATTTGTTATCATTTAAGTAGTTATTCATGGTAAAATGTATTGCATAATACTAAAACACTTCTTCTTTGTTTTGTTCCCACCCAAGGTAATGCTAGATATCCACTGACCCATATTGTCATCAAAAGAGTGTTTGGCATGCCAAAAAGCAGATTTATATACATTGATAGGTCTACAGGTACCCTTCAGTATGACCCATCTACTGCATGCAGGATGGTAACTGCCTGTTGCATTCTGTACAACATGATCATGCACTGGTTTAGTGGTGAAGTGACCCATGTTGTTACTGCAGCTCCCAGTTCTAGTCCTACTCTGACTAATGGTGACCAGCCGACAGCAGTAGAAAGGGATCATGTGGCAGGCTCGTGCATGACATATGGCTGCACAGAAAAAGAGGTGGCATCTAGTTCAGAAGTATGGACCATGACAATCAGGTTAGCATTTCATCTCTTGTAAAAAAAGACTTAGAATGTAACTGACACATGCAGTGATATATGTGGGCTGTGCAGTGTGGTGCATGATCTACTGCCACTGTTTATCAGACATTCCTTCTTATCTTTAAATATTTTTTTTTTATTTCATAACAGAAACTCATTTTATTGTTTATAAACGTCATGTCTGACTGCTCACTGACACCAGCTCAGTGATCTCATAAGGCATCATTTAAGGAAAATTGCATTTTTAACTGTTTTGCACTATAAAGTTTGCTTAGAGGTTATGCTTAAGTGTGCACATTCTGAATCTTCTGAAATGGTAAAACATATTATTTCAGTATCTGACTGCTTTGAATTTGCCTTGCATTTTACATGAGTTCATATCTTGCATTTGTTTGGAAAATGTGTTACATGCTGTATTTTATTATACAATGTTTTTAACAATTAGATATAAATGATTTACTGTTCTCTGTTAAGGTACTGCAGATCAGATTATTTCATTTTTTCATACACAACAAGTTTCGTCCTCAGACACTTAAATCATCATTTTTGTCCTGCTGAGCATGAAGTGGAAGCAGTACTAGTTTACAGGGATGGATACTCATGTAATCCTTTTCATTTTTTATGTTGTAATTCTCTTAAAAATATATAACATGTTTTATGTTCTGAGTAATTGTCAGCTGCAACATTGCTGAACTGAAACACTTTTTAATGGCTAGGTTATTAATGGTGTAAATCAGTATAATTTGAATGTTATCATGTACAGCTTTCCTTCCAGAATGTTGCTTTAATTGTAAGCACTACCATTACTGAAATGAAATGCATGTGCATGCAAAGTGTCCTAATACTGGGTTACAGACTGCACTCATCTGTTTTTTTTCTTAATAATTCATTGCCTTGAAATTAAATATTGACTTTTCTGTTTCAAAGTCAAGTTGTAAGTACCTGAAATGTATAGTTTGAGTCAAAATAGGTCAAGTTCAAATGTGTCATGCATGACATCTCCTAAATTTAGATTAGGTTATGGAGCATGTGCTCTTGAAGACAGGCTGTGACTTGACTTGCTGCAATTTCATGACCTACTTGATACAGGTGATGCTACAGACACTGATCTTAGAGTGGTGTGGGACTGGGACCTCGGTTCTGCTACATGTAGATGAACACAGACATAGACTGCATGAATTCTGTTGTGTACGATCCACCCTACTCTTTCCACTACCTTCTTGCAGTGCTTGTAGTGTCATATGATCTGCTCCCATGTGTTTGAACAGTACCCCACCCCATTCTCCTTCCAAGACACTCCTATTTAAGTTTGGTATGTCCCCCTAGTGTAGGAATGGAGTCAGACATGAATGGTTGGTGTGTCACCATCCTATGGATCAATGTAATCCTGTATTATCCCTAATCTGTGGATCAATGTGATCATGTATTATCCCTAATCTGTGGATCAATATGATCATGTAGTATCCCTAATCTGTGGATCAATGTGATCATGTATTATCCCTAATCTGTGGATCAATGTGATCATGTATTATCCCTAATCTGTGGATCAATGTGATCATGTATTATCCCTAATCTGTGGATCAATGTGATCCTGTATTATTCCTAATCTCTGCCATTTTCATCTAACACTGGAAGTGCTCACTTATACCCTGGAGGACTCTGACCATTTCTAGCTGATTCTCTATGGCAGTGCACTGAGCCTTAACAATGTCAAAGCATATGTGCTGCTTTAAAAAAAAAACATATTTGCTTTGGCATCCAGTGCTTTACATGTTTCCTTGGGTAACTATGGCACATGCCCATGCCTGCAGCCTGCACCCCTTTGTAGAGGTGTCACTGTGGAGACTGTTACCTGCCATCACCCAGAAGGTGTTCTGTGGGTTTGGAGATAACCGATGCAGAGGTGCATGGGTTTGTCACCATGTGCCTGACTTTATGATTCAGTGCCACTTCCTGCAGTGTTACTAACATGTTGTGGGGTATGAGATCCTGCCATTAATCTTGGTAACTCTATGTCACTTTCCTCAGGCTGTCTAATAAACAAAACTATGTTATCATAATCATCAGCCATTCTGCTGCTGATAACCTTTAAGTTCATTGTATAGTGGAACTAATTATTTCTGCTGCTAAGCCTGTAAAGAATTAATTGAATACATTACTACTCAGATATTGAATTACACTACTGTATGCTGTGTAATGATGTGTGGAGGACAGTTATCATGCATACACTGCTCAATGTCATTATGTGCAGAGGGCTTATCTGTTAATAGTAATTGTCAAGTGTTACAAAGTGTCCACACACAGGCACAGAAAACACAGAAATTAGCACCATCCTACCTGTTGGTGACATTTTCCACTTGCCAGTCATCTTTTGCACTTCATCTTTAAATTTTCTTTTGGAAAATTGCTTTCTTGATAGTTTAATTATTGCATTTAATTAAGAGTAGGATGGCTATATATATATATATATATATATATATATATATATATATATATATATATATATATATATGCCTTGTTTGGTCATCTATTAGTTATCTGATGAAGTCCGGGAGTTTGGATGAAAACACAGTGAACCAGTTAAAGCATTAATGTCTGTGTTTTCTGTGGCTTTGTGTGGATCTAGTTACTAGAATATTCTGATTTTAAACTTGGTCATGATTGGTTAAGCATGAAGCCTTTAGCAGTACCTATTTTTGTGGTTATTAGTTGCTCTATGTTTTGAGTGTTGGGTGCTGTGCGTTTTTGGTGGGTATTTGTTGTATGTCCTAAGGGTAGCCATGAGGATGTGGTTCTCCTCATGGCTAAAATTCTTCTCTATCTCCCTCTCTCTCTCTATTCCTGCTGTTGCATCATTCATTTACCTAAAACAACATGTCAAAGTTACACTCTGAAAGTTTTGATCCATTCATTAACCCAACTACACAGCAACAAAAGCATACCTGCTTTCATTATAAATAAATAAATAAAATGTCTGTGTCCGAAAACATGAATGGTGACAAAATACCAATATTCATATACACATACTGCAAGTCCCAATTCAGACAGTTCAGCCAGTATAAGTTGTGTTGTCGTAACCTGTGTGGTATCGACAACAAATGCATAGTAGCATTAACATTACACTGTCATCTTAAGCCATTGCCAACAGACTTGTGTCACCCCCCCCCCCCCACAACATTCCCGTATTTATACTGCCATGTTTTTCTTTCATGAGTGACAGCCAGAAATCCCCAAAAAAGCAGCAGGTATCCTAACAAAGCAAAACAATACATTAATAAAAATGCAGTACTTCACACTTCAATCTCTTCAAATTATGTACTTACATCCTGTTTAGTATAAGCAATAAATGCCAGAAAAATGAATATTTTTCACATTGTCATTAAGACTAATTGACCATACATTTCTAGTCCTGGTGTCAACAGTTCCCATTTATAAATGGCAATCATGTCATATGAATTTACACAAATCATGTACATTTGACCATCATATTAATAAAAGAAACAATTCTCTGAATAAACACTGATATCTTACATCAATATAAGCTTCAAAATAATTTCTAATATTTTTACTTTTGTTTTCTTACTTGAATAAGTTCAGAGTTTTCTTAACCATTTTCATTCTGTTTCAAGTGATCATGTCGGTTTGGTGGTCTTAAAGTTATTTGCATAAATTTGGGGCCATTTATGCTTCTTGTATGCAAATTAGGCTTAGTTACACTTATCTCCATGAATCACAGTAATACATAAGTGTGTAGGTCAACAAATTCATATAATTAGGCCTTTGGTGTGAACAGCTGTGAAGGAACTGAGCAAAGCAGCAGTGAGCCAAGCAGTCCTTATCAACATGCAAACAACCCTATTAAATCTCAGCTATGCTTATGATTAGAAAAGGGAAAATGGATTCAGATACAGCTGACTCTGCATAATGCTAATACATAATCTATGCCCATCTGGCATAATGTGACACAACTCATCAACTCAAATCACACAGTAGTTTATATATGACCCAATAGTGACATCATATGTTTATACTATAAATAAAAAGGTCCTGGGGGTAAGATTTTTACTAATGCAGTACAAAGAATGACATGCTTAAATAAATGATTAATGAGTGGCCTTCAGGTTTATTGTACAAGTAATAATAGCATCATAACAGCACAATAGAAACACATAACTAAAAAAATCAATTTTTCAAAAATGAATTGTATTCACCTTGCAAAGAAAATATGGGATGATTCCTTTATAAAATCTATGTGACAAAGCAGTTTTATAAAACCAAACTTGTCAGTAATAGTAGTCTCATATCTAATGTCTCTACATGGTAGCTGGCCGCACCCCTGAGGGTGTGTTTCCAAACCTGTGAACCATACCCCTGCATTTACATTCCTCACTCTGGTACTAGCAGCACCTGTGAAGGCATGGGATTAAGCTCTGAACATGTCTGCCAAGGAGACCAAAACTAAGTCTCCTGTATGCAGCACTGAGAGAAAAAAATGACATTTGGCACAAGATGATTGTCCACTTGTCCATACCTCTCAACTGTCCAGATTTTCAAAGAACATCCAGATTTTATACTATATTCTTGGTCTGTTCCTCATAAAATTTGTGGTTTTCTGGCAAATCACTGATCTGAGGACTGAAGTAACTAAATCATGACATACATTTGAGTTTCAGACTGAAAATCTTTCAGAAAATGCATGTCATCACAAACCATGTGAGTTTAGCAACTTTTTTAAGTTTATAAGAGCAATGTTTAAAATTTGTCCCTATTTTGGAGCTTTTGCTCCCCATTATGTCATCCTTTGTCCAGATTTCATGCACTAAGATGTTGATATATATATATATATCTTTCATCTATGACAGGGGTCATATGCTCTGGCCCCTACTGCAACCACAGGTACAGTGATCTACAAATCCACAGGTACAGTGATCTACAAATTCATAGGTTGGACCAGCTGGCATGGTAGATAGCTCCAGTGATGGTGAGAAGCCCAGAGTTCTATAGTATTCTTACTTTGTTTTAATCTTATCAAAAGTAGGTTTAAAATATATACTATAAAAACATTGCATAAGTGCAGGTAAATGCATGAAGAAATGTATATGTAAGTGCAAATATGTATCTATGTGTAATCCAAATGTGTAAGTAGGCAAAGACACATCTGTAAACAGAAATGCATCTGTACACAAATATGGCATGTTTATGTGCTTTTGTGTATAAATACAAAAGTATAAATAGGAGTAAGGAAGCGTATATAAGTATATATATATATATATATATATATATATATATATATATATATATATGTGTGTGTGTGTGTGTAAAAGATGTATGTAAATCTGCATGAATATACTTACAAATATATTTTCATGTATATGTATCTGTATTTATACCCAAACAATGAACATTTTTGCATTTCCACATAATTTCATATTCTGCAGGTATTGCATTAATAATTAGTTGCACTACAGTCAGACAGTTTTTAGAAACAAAAAAAAATTGTCTTGTGTAGGCCACAAAGTATTTAATAATATGACAACTGTGTAAGATAAATTCCTTCCAAAATAGCAACTGAAAGTACAAGATGAATGAACTCAGTTAGTCATCACACCATAGGCAGAGTGGAGGTGGGGATTGGGGTTAAAGTAGCAAGCGAATGACCATCATAGAATATACTAAGAAATGCAATGTCTGAGTAATTCTAGATGCATTTCTGCTTAATGCCATGTAATATGCTAATGCAGGTTCATAGATTCATAGGAGGTTACTAGTGTTGACCCAAGGGTTGTTTTAAGTCTAGCCTATTACACCCATTATATTTCAAGAAAAAAAGTCTAGCCAATCTCTAAGATTATTAATTAGGAATAACTGCCCATGTCCAGGAGGGATATGGCAGCTATTCCTGGCAAGAATTTGTGGTTTCCCATCCATGCATAGGTTCATAGGTTGGTACTAGGCTATCAGCCCTAGGATCTATACAAGCCTAGCCATAACAATTCCCTGACTATTTCTTCAAACAAATTTACTTCCCTGGACCCCTGTCTAGCAGAGTGACTGACGTGATCCCCGGGGTGAATTTCCTATCTCCCATCCAATCGTCAAGGTTCCTTTTGAAGAGGGCCAAAGAGGTGCTCTGCTTGACATGTATAGGCAGTCTATTCCAGAGTCTGGGGAGTCTCCGGGTCAGGAACCTATCCTTCCAGCATGTTTTGTTCATTGTGATGATAAGGTTTAGATCCCTGGAGCACATAGCTCTGAGAGATTGGGATTTCTTTAAGTGTAGCATGTCCAACAGCTCTGGGTTTGACATGGCCATGTATGTAAGCAGAGATCGTCTCTGAATAGACGATCTGTGACAGAGTATAGCTGGAGTTTTTTTAGATGGTCAGCATAGGGCATCTGCTTTAGGCCTGTGATTCTTTTATTGAGGTATTTCTGCGGCCTTTCCAGTTGTTGCTGATGTCTTGATAGGTACATACCAAACGCGGCATTGTATTCTATAATGGGTCTAATGAGGGATGAATATAGTGGAGCAATGACCTCCTTTTTTCTGGAGGAAAAGCCCTTAGTGATGAGGTGTGCCACATAGAGGGATTTTCTGACTGTTGTGGCAATGTGGTTATCGAAGGTGAGACCACTGTCCACCTGTGTTCCTAAGTCTCTTATCACACTTTCAGTGTTTAGTGTACTGCCACCTATGTGGTAATTCATGGGTACATGTTTTTTCCCAAAGGGGATAATCATACATTTCTTGGCATTGAGCTTGAGCCCATGGCTCTGGCACCAAGCATCTGTTTCTGTAAGGCCCTTTTGTAGAATATCCACATCATTTGGGGATTCAATAATGCCTCCCAGTTTGCAGTCATCTGCAAACTTTGTTAGTCAGAGTCCCTTAGTGTTGGTCTGTGCTTCAGAGAAGAAGATGCCAAACAAGAGTGGTCCCAGGACTGAACCCTGAGGTACTCCACTTGTCACTTGTCTGGAGCTGGATTTGGAGTTGGCTACTTTTACAGTTTGGATTCTGTCAGTAAGCCAGTTGGCAATCCATCAAGTGCCGTAGGGATTAATGCCCAGCTTAGTAAGTTTATCTATATTTCCAGAGTGGGGGATGGTGTTGAAGGCCTTGACGAGGTCAAAGTAAGCTGTGTGGACCACCTTACCCTCGTTGACAGCTCTGGAGACTGATTCGAAAAAGTCAATCAAGTTCAGGAGACAAGATTGGCCATTCACAAACCCAAACTGGGTGGGGTCCAGTGTTTGAAGGTTGCCATTGTCTTTGTTTATAAGTTCCATGATAATATGTTCCATGGCTTTGCAGATCAGACTCACCAGACTGATGGGGCAGTAGTTCTCAGGATCCAAGCTGGATCCCCCCTTGTGGAGTGGGATAACTGTAGCTGTGCGCCACTCAGTGAGCACGAAGCCTGAGGTGAGGCTATGATTAAACATGACACTTAGGTGAGGTGCCAGTTCATTTTGTAGTTCATGTAGTACACAGCCCAGGATATTGCCTGGTCCCATGGATGCTGTATTTTTAGTTTTGGAGAGTGTGTTTTTTACCTGTGTGGCAGTTATTACCAGAAATTGGCAATCTTTCAGTATTGAGATGGGCCCTTTAGGGGGTGAGAGGGGGGGTGAAGTTGGCACTGAATCAATCTGCCAGGATATTGACAATATCCTTGGGATCAGTATATTTAATGTCATTCTGTTGTAGCTCAGAGCAGATGTGAGCATTGCCGTTTAGGTTCTTGACATAACTATAAAATGCCTTGTGGTTGTCTTTGGAACCTTTGGCAATTTTATTTTCGTAACTAGCTTTGGAGGATTTTATGAGGGATCTTAGCTTCTTACTGAGGCTGGTAAGGGAGTTTCTTTGCATCCTGGGATTTTCCTCTTTTCTGCAACAGTTTCTTCCTTTTGTTTTAAAGTTTGTTTATGGCAAAGGACCACCAGATTGGCTTGCTTTTTTTGGAGGAGAGCATCTTGGTTCTATTTGGGAAGGCACAATTCATGCACGGGTGGATGTGCTCATACAGTGCCTTAGTGTAGGATTCAGCAGTCGAACTTTCAGTACCCGTCTGCATGAATGTCATGAAGTTTGTCACTTCTGACTTGAATAGCATGAAGTTGGCTTTGGAGAAGTTTTTTACAGAGGTTTCCTTACTGGGGGGTGGGGGAGGGATGTGGATGTCAAGGGTGATTAGCTTATGGTCAGACCTGACCAACAAGGGGGTGACCATAGGTGTGGGGCATTGATTTCCCATGTTGGTAATGACCAGATCTAGGATACTGGAGCCCCTGGTGGGACTATGGATTAGTTGATCCAGGGCATTGGAATTTATGAATTCCAAGAACCATTGGGCAAAGGTGTTGGTACATGAGTAGTTTTCCCAGTTAATGGCAGGGTAGTTGAAATCACCCACTATTAGGGTGTTTGGTTGTATCTTAATATTTTCAAGAATTAATATTTTAGAAAGATGTAGTGAGAATGTTGGGGTATGGTGGGGGGATCTGTAGCAAGCTGCAATGTGGATTGCAGTCTTACCTAGTGTTAGTTGCACCTGTAGAATTTCAAACATTCATGCAGACTCCTTTTGAACAATCATAGAGGTGCTGATCTATGACTCTCCTCAGAATTTATTACACATAAAATGATCACATAGCCACAAAATATTTCTAGCATACATGTCAAGTGTACCTCATTATGAGGAATGTTCCTTATTTGGTGTCTTAAAACATTCATGTTCCTCAAAGTTCCACACTGAATGGATCTGTCACATATTCAGTATTAGCAATTGCTAACTGATTACCACGGTAAATAGAACTGAATCAAACAAAATGCATTAAAAGAACTATTATACAATTAAAATTGTCACATTTCAAGCATCCTATGAGCTTCCTAGATGAAGTTGTTAGTAAGCTGTAAGTGAGTGTTCCACATGTTATCTGTTCCATGCTATTAAAGGTAGTGTTCCTCGTTTTGGAGATGGAAGGTTGAGAGCTGTGATTTCTAGAGTATCCCTCTGAAACTGCTAATATGTTTTGTTTAAGGCAAGTTCATCTGGAAGGATGCTATAACTTTCTTTCTATTGATGCATCTTTATGTGTGTTTACAGCTTGTGTAGACCTTCTCTCTTTTTGGGGAATGCAAAGATGTGTTGCTTAGAGCAAATTCACATGATGATACTTACAAATGCAAGTAGAAGATGTAAGGCTTAGTGGGCAGTAGAACCCACAATGAAATTGTATAAACAGGTTGCAGAAAGTACCCATCCCCCAAAGAGGCAAGCTGTACACAAATATAAAAAAGTAACAATTGGAAGGAAGTCATGGAATCCTTCTAGTTCAACTTGCTTAAAATAAGAAGAAATACTTATTAGCATAGATGGCTAGGTACAGGGAATACTTGAAGATCTGGGTTTTGGGGTTTTCCTGCTTAATAAATGAAAGCATATATCAAAACTCAGTAGAAATGTGAACAGAAATAAGCACATATATTAAACAAGTCAAGAATAACTTTAGTGCCTTCCTTGATGAATAGCAAATGTAATTGTGTCAGAAATATTATGAATCACACATCTGAGATAATTAAATGTGTACTATATGCAGTGGAAGAGGAGATATCTTGTAATAAGGTGCAGGAGATCAAGAGACTGAAGAGATTGAGTGAGGGTGCTCATAAGTGTGCAAAAAGTAATTTCCATTAAAAAATGTTCGGCAATAAACTTTTTTCTATTTTTTTTTTACTTATTCATAACTGTAAACGCAGATGTAAGTCATTCACAAGCATAATAAAAGAAGTAAAGTGCACTATTGCAGCACAATCCATAACAGCCAGAAATTTCAAATATATTATAATTTCTTATGTTACGCCAGCTTATCTCATTACTATCAGCCTCACCAACACTTAATAACAATATAATAATTGTTCCCATGTTTCCAGAACCATTTCCCAGAATTTTTTTAATAAGGTCTTAATAAAAATAAAAATACTGTTAATAAAGATTTCACTGATGCATTACATTATAAGACCATTTATTGTCTCCATTTCTTGTTTGTCACTCTACCTACTCTCACATTTTTTTCTTATTTTAATTATGCATTCATTTGTCCTTCTCTGTTTTCTTTCTTTCCCATTTCAATTTATCTTTCTACAGGTCCAAAATGTTTAGGAGCAGCCCAGCCATGTTCTTTCCTGGTCAGGGAGCACTCACCCTCTGCCTACCCAGGGAGGTCCTCACAGGTTTAGAGGTGTGGTACCAGTTCTGCAGGCATTCTGGCAGGTGTCATCTTGACAAGTCTCACAGACTATAGACTTTGGGACTTGGTTGAGGATGTGGTAAAGCAGGTAGTGGAGAAACAACATCAACCCAACAAGGATGCTCTTTGGCAGGTTCAAGGCTCACTGCACTAGTCAGTGCCAACCAACATGGCACCACAGGCCCCTGCCCCTCTGACATCAGCGTCCTCCACTGTAACACCTTCAGGCAGTGAAAATGTTTGAGGTCTTGTGGACCAGGTGTCCCTGTTAAGCTCAACACTCATCTTCATCCCCTCCTACCCTAATCCTCTTTCCTATACCCTTTAACTTACTTCCTACCCAAACTACCCTCTTATAGTAAACATTTTGAAAAATGGGTGTCTATTCCCCACCAAAAACATAGTACATCTCCTCTCGCACCTCTTTTAGCACAACCATCTTAATGTGTTCCTTCTGTGTTTCTCTTTTTGTTATATCACCATTTTTTTAGTCTTTCCCATTGTCGTCTATCCTCTTTTTAATGAAACCAACAGGCTGTCCAAATAAGAATATCCCTATATAAAACATATAACACCCTTTTATATTATTTAAAAGGTCATAATAAAAATACTTATGTTTTCATATAGTAGTTTGCAAGTACTTAAGGAATGGCTTTAGCTACTTTTTAAAAATTTGACACAAGTAGGCATTCTTTGTTCAAATGGATTTGCATTTACTTATTTGATGTGAACAATTTGTGTTTGCTGAATTTGCATATGTGAGTAGTGATGCCTTTTGTGAATAATCGCTACGCAAGTGCAAACCTTGGGACTATGAATACCACCATTAGTAGTCTGAATCTGGCACCAAAAGGAGGACCATCTTTTGTATCTTTAAAATATATGATGGTCCACAGGGTCAGGTCATTATAAGATTACCAGATTCAGACTTTTTGCTATATTAATAAACTCCTGGCATTCATCTTTTTTTTGTATGGTAATTTCTTTTAATGGAGACAATATGTACAGAATTTAAGTCTCGTTTATTTTTTTTCTTGCCAGGGATGAAATCCTCATTTCAAAATTTATCATTTGAGTCTGTGAGACTACAACCATATTTTTTGTTCATTGAACCATCTAAAGCAGCTTGCAAAACACACCTTTTATTTGTTTAATTTCAGCTGCAATAAATGAACTATTACAACTTCAGAAGTCGAGGATTTTTTTCTTGAAATTCTTCAAGTTTGGTTTCACCTGCAAAAGTGTTAGTGAGTACCCAAGCATGTAAGTGTGCATGCATGTGCACATATGTGTACATATATGTGGAGAGAGTGAAGTGGTATTCCCTGAAAGCATGCCCAGTGCAGATTTTTCATATGTATAGGAACTAGTGGTCGTCAGAAAACTATTCTTTCTTGTGTTTCTGAGTAGGATTGTTCTGTTCAGGGCATACTATAAACAGCTGACTGTAGTTTAAGACAGTTATAGCCACATAAATACAAAGGCAAAGTTAAACCTAGCTCTGGCCATCTCCATGTATTATTCTGTACTTCACAAGAAGTATTCATTTTGTGATATAACATAAAACTATCTAAATAGATATGTACAGTATGGCCTATTATTTCTTGCAGTGATACAGTGTATCTGTTTTAAAAAGGTTTTTAGAAAAGTAATTGACTTTGAGAGCAAATATGGCTCATTTGGTCAGCTGATCTTTCAAGGACCCTATGTAACAGTCAGCAACAAAGGTGAAGCATGATATTAATCTCGTCTTCTCAAATGAAAGTAACCCTAGCCACATTTCTTGCATATTTTATTTACATCACTAGGTTTTGAGAAATAAACCTTGTTTCCTGTCAGAGTCATATTCTGTTGTTCTTATTAAGTGCATTATCATGTTAAAGTTGCATAAAGTTGTAGTGTTTTAAAGTAGAAACATAATCTAGCTTC
This sequence comes from Protopterus annectens, assembly GCF_019279795.1. NCBI lineage: Eukaryota > Metazoa > Chordata > Ceratodontiformes > Protopteridae > Protopterus > Protopterus annectens. The sequence continues at coordinate 394,064,192 of NC_056729.1, read as the reverse complement.
TTACCTGCCTTAATCTTCAATTTCAAATGCTGGCAAAGTTTAAGGCTTTGCATATCTGAAAACTGCATTGAATGCTATTGTCTCGAACTGCTGTTTAGGTTTATTCTATATTGTTTTATATACTGTGTATCGTCTTAGTTGTTATATACTGTCCATTGCAAAATCTTTTTTTATGTTGAATGTATTTCTACTCTTATTGTACCAACTTCCTAATATTGAACTAAAATTTTATAATATTATGTTTACCTACTCAGAGGAACTTTCAAAATCCTGTATGAATATTTTATCAGCAAATTGCATTAATGAATTTGAAAGGGAAATGCTACCTTTAGCAAAACACCTGTGATGGTGAATTATCTTTATTTTAATGTAGTATTCTCAAAAATAATACAATGTCTTTTATCACTGAAATGCACTCTGCACTCTCCCAACAGGTGCCATATAATTTTCAACAATCCATCTTGCATTTTCTCTCCAAATTGCATACTACTTTCTCATTTCAGTGTAACCCCAAACATTAGCATGATAATGCACTTTAACACTTATTACAGTTTAATGCGTTTTGCAGAACATTCTCAAGAAGTTAAATTCTAAATGAAAATCCATTCTGCAAGTTAATGTTACAACAAAGTGTGCAAGCAATGTTTTACAGTATAACTGGACCCTACTTATAGCAATTAATGGACAGAAGGCCTCTGTTTCCTTGGACTGGTTATGTTGACTGCACTGCATATCAAGGAATGACTTTACAAAGCAACACAAAATAAAACAGTATATATTTGCACGTGAAAAAAATGCTTTGCATATGGGAAATAATGTCAAAGGATCTGCTCCACAAATCATGGCCTAGTAAATTAAAAAAGTGAATGCCATTAGTTTCTCAGGTGGGAAATGATTTCTTGACAGAATATGTACATTTATCTTTTAAAGTGTGATCTGGGTGACTAAGTATTAAGACACCAGCCTTACAAGAGTACCTTCTCAAAATATGCAGGTTCAGCAGCTAGTCTAAAATTGTCCCTATACATTGCATTTACATTTCCCTTGTGGCTTTAATAATGGCTAACAACAGTCTGCCCAGGATTAGTTCTCTTACCAGCTAAATACATAATGAATAAGCAAATATACACATAAAACAATACTTTGCTAAAGTTACTGCCTGTTTTAGGCAGCATTGTAAGTTTTTTGTTGTCAAAACCTGTGGCTAGTATATTGACCTTGAAAATGGAGGATAAGTGAATTAAACCAAGTCAGTAGAGTGCCTCATATTTATTTATTTATTTACAGTCAACATGATGGCTTTTCAGCAGATTATAACTCTTTATACATTATGGTAATGTGTAAGTTATTCAGTACCACTGATTTAGTTCATAACAATTGTTGGTACACAGTTTATTTTCCTGTGCCCTCTATAAAAATGATCATCCTATGCATTGTAACAATACTCAGTATAAATAGAATGCATTATCTCATAAAAAAGACAATATTCAAACTGTTTATAGAATTATCAAACATTATGTCATTAATGGAATGCATTATGTCATAGAAGTAGTCTATATTCAAACTGCTTACAGAACTCCTCTCATTCACAACCCCTTTTTCTCATTGTTTGCACATGTGGTTGGGGTGTCAGTCTAACAGTGACAATAATCTTCACACAAGGTTTACACTATCGGGTAGCTAGCCCTGATGCAGTAGTTCTTCCATACCACACACTCGCACCTCTGGCTAATTTAGAGTGTCCAATTCACCTACTGCATGCCTTTGGAATGTGGGAGAAAATAAGAACACCCAGAGGGAATGCTCACAACCACAGGGAAGACAAGCAGGATCTGCACAAAAGGCACCCCAGCTGAGAATCGAACTAGGGAAACTCTTGCTGTGAGGTAATGATATTCACTGCATCACTGTGCTGCTCAAACATTATATGGAAACAGATCTCTAACAACATTTATGTGCATGTCAGTGTATATCAAAAACAGTACTGTCTGCTCTATTTTTCACTTGTATTTGTGAAGTATCCACTACCAGATCTGGCTGCTCCTCCTTTCACCCTCAGACCTATCTCCAACTGGGTTGGGACTGATGGGAAGCCTAAGGGTGTCCTAGGGTCATACTTGAAACACTTCTGCTTCAGGAGGATTCTTTTTATAGCTTACACTTGTTCCCTTCCAACATGTGGCTTGACAACCTCAGAGGGACCATGCAATGGACAGAGTGTGATGAACCATTTCAGTCTTCCTCACAGAGCTGACATTGGCAAACTATCCTGCCCCTCAGCAGGAAACACACCATAATTAGTTCCCCAGACTCTGACAGACAACTTCCATCACTTTGTGTGCCTGTACATGAATCAAGCCCCACCTCAATGGGTTCTCCAATCCTCGCCGTTCGTGCTTAAGATGCCTGAACTGCTAATCAAACCTGGGTTACCTGAAATGTAGTAAGGGCTTTATCCCTCTTCATCACATTGCTATCTCAAAAACAGCATCATCACAACTTTGGTTTCCTGAAATTTTTTTTTTGGTGTTAAAAGTTCAACATCTAGTTTCATTGTATACATAACTAATTATACACTGAAATCTGAAATTGATAAGTTGCATAAGGATCCTGACTCAGAAGAAACTTTCTGTGCCCTTATAGGACCATGTGTTCCAACAGCCACTGACAACTTCTGAATCAATATTCGGAATGTGACGATACAGCTTTAGAATATCTGTTATCCTACTAATTCTATGAAAGAAAAAAAGAAAGCAGAATATTCCAGTGAGTGGTGTATTCACACAAAGCCACTGGAAATGTACACAGAGAAGCAGCAGTGTTGCAAAAGGCATACTACATACCAGATGCATAAGAGAGACTGTGGTACTGAAACACCAATGTGCTGAATCTGTGTTGCTACAAACTCATTATGGTTTGATGTCTTGAGGTTGTTGTCTTGCATCATTACATGTGCCTTTATTTTTGATAGTCAACGTTATGACTTTTCATGTGAAATCAAGATTATTCTAATGGATGGAGTACAGTGATTACACTCTAATATCCAGAAAAAAATAAATTGGTTACGCTCCAGTATAGTGCAAGACCTGAACTTATCAAATGTTAAGTAGCCCCTGCCTAATTTGTTATGGTCAGATCCTTCACTAGGCAGTCAAATCTGCCAGTACTGACCAGCAAAAGACAATGGCAGAATAAAAAACAGATTTGTTTGGGTCTGCTGTCCATATCAAAAAAATGTTCCTCACTTCCTCTCATAAATTTAGAAAGTAGTGCGGTGGTGGTGCTGCGGTAGCATTGTCGCCTCACAGTTAGACGTTGCCCGTTCGACTCTCAGAGTGTCTTCTGTGTGTCGACATGCGTGAATGGGCATTCCTTCGCGGAAGGTTCTGCATTAGGCCCGGCAAGCCAGCACGTTAAAATCTACTGCCAATCATTAGCGGACCGGAGTTCCGCTGTGGCGACCCCTAACCGGGAAAAGCCGAAAGACACAAAGATACAATAACAGAATTTTCATTTGCCTGCATTTTCTGAAGGATATGAAGTCTGAAACTGAAATGAATGTCATTATTTAGTGACTTCAATGATTTATCCGGAAACCAAGTAATTCATGAGGAATACAATAAACAAGTGAATCAAAAATCTACACATTTGAAAGGCATGGCTTGTAATCATAAGGAACTTTGTTTCACTGTCTTCCTGTCAGTGCTCACTAAGTGCTTTATGGCTTTGAAAGTTGGCAAAACACTTTGCTCTTTTTTTTCTATAACTGTTAGTACATAGTGCAGGTAAAGCTCCTTGCACTACAAAGAATTATGATTGTATCACCAATCATAACATGTAATTATGTGTTCTTGACATGGACTCCAAGATTCATCTTTTGAGCTTCAGTCAGTATCCATTTCTTGAACACATAATAAGCAAGTTATGAGTGACAACCAGATCATAATGTACTATGTTTTAGATCTCAGAATAATTATTTTATACCTTCAGTGCTTTAGGTTAAGTCATACATTGCTATATATTTTTAACTTAGGCTAAATCATAGTTACTGGTAGTAATTTGTAAAACTATTTCCTCTCACTTTGACAGTCTGAGATGTGATATGCTCAGTGCTGAAAAGGGGGAGCAGGATTTTACAGATAACATATAGTACATTCATTGAGAAAACTGGTTATCCATCTGGTCAAATACGGGTTTGTGCCTTTTTTTTGCAAGTTTATCAACAACAAAAATGGTTTCTTTTAGGACAGTGGCAATCAGTCACTTTGGACATCTGCATTGTATATTTCCAATAGGTGCTCCTGTTCATAAATGAATAGAAGTTTGAAAATATCTGCCTCAAGAAAACTTGGGTCAGAAATCTGGATATTTATGTATGTATTTGTAGAGAGGAGTTTCATATTCGTAAATAACGCTATTTGTTTCTGCAGTTGGTATAAGATAAAGAATTACAGACTAACTTAAATACCATCTTTTCAGTCATATCAACTAATTATATGAGAAGGTGTAAAGCCCTTGGGATTAAATGTTGAAAATGTACATCAAAATGATTCAACAATGATTGCAATTCTACATTTTCTGCTTTAAAAGCTAGGTTGCATATGCCTCTGAAGGTTAAGACTCCCGAAGATGTGACATTTTTAAAACGGCAGTGAACTGACTTTTTTCTTAGTCCCTTGACAAAGCAATGTTACTTATTTTTATGTGTTGCAGGTCTATTTTTTGTTAAACTTATATACTTAAAGTGGCTGAGCATCTTTCTGAGTCAGATGTTTTTCCTAAAATCACTACTGACCAGACCACAAGGCTCACATAGTGTTGTGGATAAGATACCAACAAGTAAATAACCAAATCAAGTGAACACATCAAATCTAAGAATAAACACTGGTGGTACAAAGTCTGGGGCTTAAATAAATCTTTTCATAAAACCACTATATAAAGCTCCAGTGCTGGTACAATTGTTTCTGTTGAACTCCTGAGGGGACAAAAATGCTTAACCAGTTGTTTGTGTTTTGGAATAATTTCTTCATAGGCTCATAGGTCCATACTAGGCTATACGCCCTAGGGCATTTATAAGCCTAGCCAGAGTGTGTTTGGCTTTCACCACCCATTTTAAATTAATTTTGCTATGCCCTTTTTCGAGGTTAGTATACTGTGCCTCTGTCTAACAGTGACACAGAAGTGATACCCGGGGTAAACCTACGATCTCCCATCCACTCATCAAGATTCCTCTTGAAGAGAGTCAATGAGGGACTCTGCCTAACCTGGACTGGGATTTTATTCCAGAGTGAAGGGAGCCTCTGGGTTATGAATCTGTCCCTCCAGCATGTCCTATTTATTTCAGTGCTGAGGTTCAAGTCTCTCGAGCGCGTAGCTCGATGGGATTTGGATTTTCTGAGGTGCAGCATGTCCATTAATTCCGGGTTGGACATGGCTTTATACGTCAGGCACAGATCACCTCTGAGCAGGTGGTATGCCACTGAGTAGAGCTGGAGTTTCTTTAACCGGGCAGCATATCTGTTTGAGCCCTTTGATCCTCTTGGTGAGGTACTTTTGGGGTCTTTCCAGTTGCTGCAGGTGTCTGGTAAGGTACATCCCAAAAGGGGCATTGTACTCAATTATGGGCCTGATGAGGGATGAGTAAAGAGGCACGATGACCTCCCCTGATCTAGATGTGAATCCCTTCATGATTAGGTGGGCTATATAAAATGTTTTTCTAACCACTTTGGCCACGTGGTTGTCAAATGAGAGATTGCTATCAACTTGGGTCCCCAGGTCCCTAATTACTTCTTCTGTACTTAATGGATTTCCACTTATGTGGTAATTTGTGGACACTTTGTTTTTGCCAAAGGGGTTGACTATACACTTTATGGCATTTAGCTTGAGGCCATGGCTCTGGCACCAGTTGTCTGTTTCTATGAGGCCCTTTTGGAGGATGCTTGTGTCGGCTGGAGAGTCGATTATAGCACCCAGTTTGCAGTCATCTGCGAACTTGGTCAGCCACAGTCCTTCTGTGTTGGCCTGTACCTCCAAGAAATATATACCGAACAAGAGAGGTCCCAGGACTGAGCCTTGTGGGATGCCACTTGTAACTGGTTTAGAGTCTGACATGGCTCTAGCAATTCTAACCATGTGGGTTCTGTCCTTGAGCCAGTTTGCAACCCATCTAGTGACATAGGGGTTTATATTTAAGCTAGTGAGCTTATCTATAATGCCCGAGTGGGGTATTGTATCGAAGGCTTTTGCGAGGTCCAGGTAGGCTGTGTGGACCACCTTCCCCTCATCAATGGCCTTGGTGACTGTTTCAAAGAAATCAACCAGGTTTAAGAGTCAGGATCTGCCCTTAACAAAGCCGAACTGTGTTGGATCCAGTGTCTGTAGGTCCCCAATATCTTTATTTATGAGGTCCATGATGATCCTTTCCATAGCTTTGCAGACCAAGCTAATCAGGCTTATGGGGCGATAGTTTCCAGGATCCGTTGAGGCATCACCTTTGTGGAGAGGGACCACTGTTGCTGTACGCCACTGTTTGGGTACATATCCTGTAGTAAGGCTGAGATTGAACAGTAGTTTTATGTTTGGGTTTAGCTCTTCTTGGAGTTCATGTAGGACGCAGCCCGGGACACCGTCTGGTCCCATTGATGCTGTGTTTTTTGCTTTGGAGAGTGCGGCTCTTACCTGAGCATCTGAGATGTCAGGGGGGCAGCACTCTGCTGGGATAAATATTTGCCCTTTTGGTGGGGGGGGGGGGTTTGCGCTGAACCTGTCAGCTAGGATGTTGGCAATGTCTGTGGGTATGATGTATTTTTTGTCATTTTGGACCAATTCTGAGCATATGTGGGAATTCCCACCCAGGTTCCTAACATAACTAAAGAAAGCCTTGTGATTATCCTTAGTGTCCTGTGCAATTTTTCTCTCGAAGCTGGCCTTAAATGATTTTATGAGTGCCCGTAGTTTTTTGCTAATACTGATCAGAGATGCCTTCCCTTTTTGGGATTTTGCTCTATCATGTCGTAGCTTCCTCCTTCTATTTTATAGTTTGTTTATGGCTGGGGTCCACCAGACAGGACGTCTGCCTTTGGAGGATTGGGTCTTGGTTTTATTTGGGATTGCATGATCCATGCATTCCTGAAGGTGATAATAGAATGCGTTTATAAAGGATTCTGTGGTCTGGGCCATATTTTCCAGAGGCTCGGGGGCTTTGAAGGATTCCACCTCGGTTTTGAGAAGTGTGAAATTTGCTTTAGAGAAGTTTTTCACTGTGGTTTTCTGGGCAGGGGGTGGGGTCGGGATGTGAATATCCAGTGAGATTAGTTTATGGTCTGATCTTACCAGTGAGGGATACACTTCTAGTCTGGAGCATAGAGTCCCCATGTTGTTGATGATCAGGTCCATTATGTTTTCCCCTCTTGTGGGAGTGGTAACAAGTTGTTCCATAGCATTTGAGTTTATAAATTCTAGGAACCTTTGGGCTAGGGTGTTGGAGCTAGAGTAATGCTCCCAGTCTATGTTTGGGTAGTTGAAGTCGCCCAATATAATGGTGTCTGGAGAGACCTTCATATTTTCCAGTGTTCCCAGGAAGGCCGAGTGGGGTTCCTGGGTTTGGGAGGGTAGTCTGTAGCAGGCTATAAACTGGAAGGCAGTTTTACCCACTGTTAGTTGCACATGGATAGTCTCTGATGCTTCGTGCTGTGCCACCAACCTGGAGGTGTGGGTATCTTTGACGAATATTGATACTCCCCTCCTTTTGTGGTTCGGTCCAAGTTTTGGGGCCGAAAAGCATGGTATGAGGTATAACCTGGTAGTGCTGGGGTGCTCTAGGGAGCCTTGAACCAGGTTTCTGTTACTGCACAGATATCGATGTTCTCCATGCTAAGGAGAGTTTTGAGTGCATGCATCTTGAGGTTTAGACTTCTGGCATTGAGTAGCATTACTCTTAGTTTCTTATCCCTTGTGATACCTATGGAGGTGGGTTTGTCTTTTGAGCCTTGCCTAAAAAAGGCGCTATGGGGGAAGCAAGAGCCTTTGCCAATATCCAAAAGCCCAGGGGTGACAGGTGCAAGCCGTCCCTAGCAAAGCATCGTGACTTGTCGAGCATATCATCCCAGGCTGACAGGCATTGGATCCCCTCTGAATGACACCAATACTTAAGCCAATTGTTGAAATTGATCATCTTGTCTTCATATTGTGGTATCATTCTTGGTGAGGGTAAGATGCTACTCAAGGTCAGGGTCATGCCAGCCTGGGCTACATGCTCAGGGAGCTCCTCTATGTCTCTTTTCATGCAGTCCAGGGAGGTACGTCTCAGGTCATTCACACCAGCATAGACAATGACCGAGTCATATTTGTATTTGCCTTGGAGTGACCTGAGTGCTTGTGTTATGTGACGGATCCTAGCACCTGACAGACAGCTCACCATGACCTTCTCCTTGTTCAGCCTGGTGAGCGGGACGTCAGTATGCCTGACAATAGAGTCCCTATTACAAGTGTATCAGGTGTGTTGTTTAGCCTTAAGGGCTGTGACTGTTCGGCACACTGACTTTGTGAGCTATGTGTTGCACGTGTTTTGTTTTGGGGTAGCGGTTGCTTGGGTGTCTGCTTTGGAGGTCTCTGCTGCTTAGGCAGATTTTTATTTAGAGCCTCCGAGTATGATTTTGTGTGTTTATGTGTTTGGTTGCTGTCATGGTAGGTCTATGTGAGACTGGAATTGTAGTGAGTGTGGTTTCCTTCTCCTCCTGACTGGTTACGCCAGTACTAAGTTGAGAGAGCTTAGCCTCCAGTTTGGCTATATGGTTGCATCTCTCACATGTGTTGGAATTTGTTGGGAGGAGGAGGAGAGGGTTGTCTGTGTACATGAAGCAGTTGTAACATTGCCTCAAGATTCCCAGATTCACCAGCTGGACCAGAGAGGGGATTGACAACTGACCTTTGGACATGCTAGAATAGTATTGGGAATTCCTTTATAATTGAAAAAAGGGCCAATGGGGAACAAGGTACTCAAGGGGAGTTTGTGAGGGTGTAGTGCTTTTAATTTTTTAGTGCTGACTTATATAATTGCTTTAGTGAGCAAGTGCCAGGTAACTTAAATGCAATGTGTTACAGGTAACTTAAATGCAAAAATGACAAGCAGTAACTTTCTTTCAAGTGAAACAAGGAAATAAGTTCAGTAAGCAATGCAGATATCACTAGGGATCCACAGAAGCACTGAAAAGCCGCGTTTTAGGTGGAATTAGTGTTTCAGGGAAATAACAAGCAAACAAACAACAAGCATACAAACAAAGCTAGATTCAGCAGGCCTGGATCTAGTCTATGCTACAGCAAACAAGGTGTACCAATTTCAGTAAGAAACAGTTCAAATATGCAGGCACTATAAGCCTTTAACCAGAAATTCCCAGCTCAGAAGGGCAGAGTCCAGCCTCTCCTCCCACAACAGTGCAGACCACGAACCTTCTTAATGTAAAATAACTGGCCTGAAGCCCAAGTGCTTAAACCAGAACTAATACACTTTTAGAATAACAGACAATGAGCCCTCAATCAGCAGTTCCCAACTTAGAAGGATGTAAGCTACCTGTCCTGCCACCACAGTGCAGGTCACAAACCTTCTTAATGTAAAACAACTGGTCTGAAGCCGAAGTGCTTAATCCAAAAGACTTAGAATGATAGCTACACTTTAATCAAGTTACTACCAAGCAGTAATAAATACAATTGAATATTTTAAAGAATGCCTGGATTAGTGTTCAAGTTATACAAACAAAGCTAGATTCAGCAGGCCTGGATCTAGTCTATGCTACAGCAAACAAGGTGTACCAATTTCAGTAAGAAGCAGTTCAAATGTGCAGGCACTATAAGCCTTTAACCAGAAATTCCCAGCTCAGAAGGGCAGAGTCCAGCCTCTCCTCCCACAAGAGTGCAGACCACGAACCCTCTTAATGTAAAATAACTGGCCTGAAGCCCAAGTGCTTAAACCAGAATTAATACACTTTTAGAATAACAGACACTGAGCCCTCAATCAGCAGTTCCCAACTTAGAAGGATGTAAGCTACCTGTTCTGCCACTACAGTGCAGACCACAAACCTTCTTAATGTAAAACAACTGGTTTGAAACCCAAGTGCTCAAACTAAAAGGCTTAGAATGAGTTACACCAAGCAGTAATAAATACAACTGAGTACTATTAAGATGACGCAAAAGCAAAATAAAGTAGGAAGAAATACAAATACAGTAAAAGCAGATAAAATTTTTTTTTTTTTTTTGAGTGAGCAAATGAGATGGGCCCAGCAGTTACAGGACAGAAACAAGTGCAAATGCAGGCCTTCAAATCATAAAGTTGAGAGAGATGGAAGACCACCCAAACGGCCAATAACTACAAATTCTGGGCCAGAACCATTCCTTATGTAGTAGACAGGTTACCTAATGCTTACCACTCCCACTGATAAGCTAGAAGGCTTCCCTCCAACACAGAAAGGCTTGGGGGGCTCAGAAGCTTACAAACAGTCCTGGATACAGTAAATCTGTATCTGGAACACTAATTACAGGAAAGGTAGGAAAAAGGCTAATTACAGGAAAGGTAGGAAACAGGCTTACAATTTTTTTTTTCAGAAAAGTAGCAAAAACATTAGTAAAAACAATTCACTTGCAGTGCAAGCTGGCACACTTGAGTATGTAGCAATATTAGTCCTCACACAGTTTGAAAAAATGTAATTAAATTAAAAAGTACTAAAAGCAAGTGCAGAAAGGGTTTATTAGGTAGAATGCAGTAAAAAGATGGGACGGGGGAGTGTCCTAAATCAAATCTACAGTGGGGCAGGCACTGCAAAAGCCACCAAATTTAAACTACAACCAAGAACGGGGGGGGGTGGAGAAGACAGTTTCAACAGAGATGTGAGGAATCACAGTACAAATAATAAAACCAGAAAAATATATACTGACCTCTGTATATTTGCAGAACAGTAAGACAACAGATATCTAAGCAGCAATTTAGCTCTATAATACAGAATAATACAGAAAAATATACTCAGCTCTATATATTTGCAGATAGTCTTGTAAGGCTCTCTCTCAGTGCACAGGTTCCAATTTAAATGCAGACTGTTTTTAACAGGTCAAATTAAGGGAACCTGGAGTTAAGCAACACACAAGCTATAAAAAACAGTTATATTAGCTGAAGACAAGGCAGAAAATGAGGGGGGGGGGTGGGGAAGACAGTTTCAACAGAGATGTGAGGAATCACAGTACAAATTATAAAACCAGAAAAATATATACTGATCTCTGTATATTTGCAGAACAGTAAGACAACAGATATCTAAGCAACAATTTAGCTCTATAATACAGAATAATACAGAAAAATATACTCAGCTCTATATATTTGCAGATAGTCTTGTAAGGCTCTTTATCAGTGCACAGGTTCCAATTTAAATGCAGACTGCTTTATAATTTACACTGGTGCTTCATAACTCATATTTTACAATTGTACCAGCATTGGAGCTTTATACAGTGGTTTTATGTAAAGGATTATTTGAACCTCAGACTTTGTACCACCAGTGTTTATTCTAGGATTTGACATGTTCACTGGGTTTGACTATTCACTTGTTGGTATCCTATCCACAACACTGTGTGAGCCTTGCGATCTGGTTATGAGCTCTCTGGCAGCACATTTGCATGCTGCTTATCCTTGGTTACACAATCACTATTGTCCTTAGCTAGTGACGTGTTCTACATGTTTTTAATTTCTGTTGCCAGCCTGGGCTAAAAAGAAATGTAGGCCTAAGTTTTAAGGATGGCACTACAGATAAATGTTTGTGTTCATCTAGTATTAAATGAGAGAAAGTGGGTAACCCTAAGAGTCAAAATGTCTGGCTGAATTACCCAAAAAGAAAAAAAAATGGTCCAAAAATCCAGACCTCAAAAAATCAAGACAGAGTTCCCCATTTTACTGCAAAATTTTAATAAATATTCTAGTATTCAATTGAAGGAAGCTCAAACTAAACGTCTAATCATTTTTTTTAAATAAAATAAAACTGCTGATAGCATTAGCATAGTGGATGCTGGGGAAGGTGAATTTTGCAGTTTACATGCTGAAAGGGTTTGGAAGATCCCCTTTTTTATTTCATCACAAAAATGTTGCTGAACAATATGGAAAAGTCATCAAGATACAAATCTGTTCTCTGCATATGTCCTGCATCTGTATAATGCCCATAGAGTTGGCACAAGTTGACCTTCTAATAAAACAACTCCATGAAAATGCCCTAGAATTCCAACAAAGGTAAACATATACCATGCATATGTGTTTATGTATTATGTGTAGAGACATGTACATAAATCAGTGCACATGTACACCATTTGCTGAAATGTACAAATTTATGTGAATAAGGAATGGATGTGGAAATGTAACATGGGCCAAAGAAGGCATACTGTAATGTTAATGAATAATTTATTATTATCACTATGTATACATGAATGGTACATTGGTGGTCTATGCATTCATAAAGAAGGACTGCCAATATGTAGAATACACATTTATATGATACAACATGGCATCATCATTACCAACACATGCCACACACACTGCCAGAATGCCAGTGTGACAGCAAGACAAATGTTATCCAAAACATGGGGGCAAGGACATGTCCTTCTGTTGAACATAGATGACACAGCAACCCACAAATCATTCCTGCACCACTTTTACATATGTGGAAAATGGGCAACATGCTTTTTGTGAGTTGCTGTCAAATCAACACATGTATACAGTGGAACTCTTGCAGCAGTAGTAACATGTTAACTGCTGAAACTCATGGACAGCTGCATTTTGAATGAAAGTCTAACCTAGTAATTTGTGCCGTACACCTATTGTAACATAATTCCAAATGTCACATGACATGTGCAGCGTATGTTTGGCCATGCATCACATAAACATGGCAGCAAAATGCTATGCATGCACAAGTGTACCTATACAGTCCACTCACTTATAAGACAAACACCATGGTGGCAGCATTACACAAGTGAATCACACAGACAATATACTTAATGGCCTGAGAGCCCACCAAGATGGGGGTGAATATCATGAATGATCTCCCAGATTATTTCCCTGAATAAGTCCTACTATCCTTTGCAATATCTTGGAAAAAATTCCCCATCATCTCTCTCGTCTGTATCTGAAAGACATCTGTCATTACTTCCCAGATTTGTTCCCTATAATTGTCTTGTTGTGGTGCTGGGTGTCATCTCCTCCATGGTGCAGCGTGGATGATGGCACATGCAGTCTAGCTTCCTCACCGTCATCATCATCATCTCCATCATTGTCATCTTTGTCATCTGAGGACTGGAGCAATGGTCTGGCATACACAGGTCCCATGCTCTGTCAAGGTGAATCAAGAAAACAAGAAAGAAAGTACATATTCATATCTGCTACTATATGAATACATAACATACCTACTCTAATGCAGAGCACAGGCAGAAAACAGCATAAAACCATAGAATATGTTATGGCCATAGTCAAGTGTACCACTGTATGTGATGTAGGTGAGTAATCAAAACCATAACAATGAATCCTTGTCTATCATGCCATCTGAAATCTAACAGACATTAAGTATCATCCGATCGACATGTGATGCCTGCATGAGTATAAAGGTATATCATCATATATTGCACATGCCATTAAAAACACATTTTCAGATGAAATTGCCTAAAATGGCAATGTAGGATAAGGACAATGAACATAGATATTATCTATACTTATAGATTTCAAGACCACAGTATCCATCACAGAATGTGAGCAGCTTACTCCAAGCCATACCATGGCATGCATAACACAGTTTAGCAGCTGAAATCCTGTCATTACCTGAACACTTGTTTATCAGCCATCATTATGTATGATAAGCATGCACACAGCCAGCGCACTTACATAACCTGACATTTGAAGAGAAGCATGCCATGCCACTCTATCATACAACATGCATGAGTCTACCTTCCAAAACAACACTGTGAAAATGACAACATAGTACAAGTACTGTGACCTGCATTGCTTAATACTTGTGATGTATGCCTCATTGCATTGGCCAACATACTGTCAGAGAAAATATCACTATTTCCACATTTCTTATCTAGTATGTGGCCCTGCACATTTACTTAGGTGCTTGAATGTCAACTGTAACCCAGGTGTTTATGCATGTAATGAGCCATATGAACAGCCACCAATTAACATACTGGTATAATAAAGATACTGTGAAATGGGAAATGTAAAAGTCATATGCAAAAGAGCTGAGCAACCTAACATCAAATTTTAGGAATGCAAACAGTCTTGTCTGTCTACAAATGTATTACTGCCCTACATACATTTATTAGCAATCCCACAAATTGCAAACAGCATGATGCTGATTATGGAACAGACAGTTGGAAACGTTGAACAGGAATGCCTATGTGCATAACTATCCCTAAACACAGAATACAAGTGTGGTATAAACAAACCATACAATATCCATATTGAACTAAAGGGGTTGCCAGACATAGTCCACCAGCAACAATGACAGAGTGAACACTGACAGACAAACACCTATTTGGCATGTGAATAGGCAGAGTATATATAACAAATTGGTCACTGAAAACCAAATTCACATATGCAAGTGTAACAACACCTGAACAAGAGGCAAAGCACTATTAGCTTGCATGCAAAATAGCACACTTAAAAGCACTGTAACAGTTGCACATAAGTAACTGCCATCTAGGTTGTTACATACAATTCAAAACATTATCTTCAGCAAACATAGCTTGCTGCAAACTCATATGTAAACATATTTTTACATAATTCATACTTGTAGTCACAGGGATTATCTGACTATTTTGCTTACCTTACAGATGCATGTTGGGTGTTCCAGCAGTAGTAAACTTGGTAATGCAAATAAAAAAAGATCCTGTAACAATTATCAGATCTTATTTTAGTTAATAAATCTGACAAAGTAATACACATACCTCCCTTCCTGTGCTGCTCCTCCAGCCTGTGCATCTACTCGATACACAGGGCCTGCTCCTAGTCTTCATTACCTGCAAAGAGTTTAAAGCATGTTTGAATGATGTAGGTAAAAAATAACAGTGATTAATGTTGCTCAGATGAAGGAAAAAAATAACTATATATGTTGCTCAGATGTAGGTAAAAAACAATATTGATATATGCTGCTCAGCGCTTTTTCTTTAACTTTTAAAATGAACTTTACAGGACCTCCATGCACAGTTTTGAATGTGTCACACACAGTCCTTTATACATCAAAATTGAAGGACCTGGGATTCAAACCTGCAACAGTTAGCTATATCCACAATATAATCCTGAAAGTGACCTGCCTAGCTAATCCATCTTCCTGAGACTTTATGGAAAAAATACAGTTTAAAAAAATTGAGGTATGAATGTGCAAGGAAGAGGTAGTAGTAGGGATAACGGCTTGCAGTTTATAAGAAGTACAATGTGTTGTGCATTTATTAAATAAAATTGCAAGCATGAATGCATGTTAGCACAGTGGTCACAACTCAAAACCAACTGTAAAATTTCATAGCTCAGATAGTGGTATACTGTCATGTAGCACATGGCTGCTGTTAACAGACAACTAAAAATCCCTGTACATCACATACATAGAAATGTATTTTAAGTAGAAGGACATAAAATATATGCATATATTTTGTTGTCAAATACAAATTATATGTCAGAATAATAACTGATATCAGAGGATGCCCCTGTTCTACAGTAAAATATATATCTGACCATCTCACTCCCTCCAAATATAAGTACAAAAAGGGCATTGAGTTTGAATTAATAAACAATTGCACATTTATATATTAAATTCTATTTGCCAATGTTACCATATTCCACATTCTTTTTGCAGAACATTCCCAGTATGTTCAAAGCTTCACCCATAAAACTATAGTAAAAAAACTACTGTTGGTAGAACATTATGGAGATATTCATAGAAATCTTTCAAGGTGACCATAGTAGAATTTTCAAAATTGCTTCACAGACACAATGATCCAAATATAATGAACACTATCTCCTGCCTGAATTTGAACCCACAATTAACAAGATATATGTATACTAATTTCTTGCTTTACTGGATGAGCTAACATACATCATGCATTCTTTTTAACAAACTGCTAGTGTGTGTGTGTGTGTGTGTGTGTGTGTGTGTGTGTGTGTGTGTGTGTGTGTGTGTGTGTGTGTATTCCTGCGTAAAATGGATGAGTACAGAAACATCCAGCAAATAATCTCTATAGACCCTCAATATAGAAGATATGTTTAGACAATGGACATGCATATTTAAGTGTGTATCTGTTCTCCATTTGTTAAATTGACCCAAACAGAGTTTAAATATCCTTAGCATAGTCTGGTACAGGTTTTGCTGTATCCATATCTGTTTGTGTGATTCCTGTGTTTCCTGCTATACCATATTGTGTTGGCCAGGGCCTGTCTGCACTTAGTGGGAGTAAGTGACTGGTTGGAACTGGTCTGGCATAGGGTGTTGAGCTAAGAGCTCAGGGACAAGGGTTGATTGGTCAGTTGCAGTGTTTCTATTTTAATTTCATTTTTGTGGTATTTAAACCACACATTTGCACAGGTTTGTGCTTGTTTGCCCATTGCTAACAAGCGCTGCTCTGTTTTAACCCTTTCCGAGGTGTCTCATTTGCATTTTCTCCCTTACCAGCACTCCTGTGTAAGTGATGCCCTTGCTTGCAACTACTGTATTGCACTTATCCGGCCCTACGCACACCTACAGACACTCTCCTCAGATATTACCCACTCTACTATCCCTGACCTCTCTTCCACAGATTCTGACAACCATGGACGGACAATTTCCTATGGTTGCTTCTGCTAGACTGGTTGATATGGGCATCCTGAGACAGTGTTGTAACTGCCTTATGTGCATGGACAACCCTTTACTACTACCCCCTAGGAACACAATATGTGAGAGATGCAATTACGTTAAGAACATAAAATCCTTGCTGTCTCAGTCACATGCCAGTACATCTGGCACTGAAAAGGTTGTCTGCACACACACTATGAACATCACACCTCTAACACCACCCACACCTGTACAACACACTCCTACATATGTGGAGGTTCTCAACAAAAACATACCTAAACAAAAGAGACCTCCGAAGCAAAAGCACACACGCACATCACAATCCACAGCACCAAGCATCACACATAGTACACATGTCTGTGTCTCACAGCCCCTAAGGCACAGCCACAAACCCAACATACCAGTCATAGCAGACTGTATCGTGAGACTCACAGATGTGCCCCTCAACAGGCTAGACAAGGAGAAAGTCACGGTAAGTTGCTTGTCAGGTGCTAGAATCCTCCAAATCATGCACACACTCAAGTCTCTTAACAACAGGTACTGTTATGACTCTGTCATAGTCCATGTTGGTGTGAATGATTTGAGACATACCTCTCTGGACTATATGAAGAGAGACATGATTGAGCTCGCTGAATATATGTCCCAGGCAGGTATGTCCCTAGCCTTAAGCAGCATCCTACCATCACCCAGAATGATGCCTCAGTACAAACAGAAAATGTATGACTTTAACAATTGCCTTAGTTTTTGGTGTCATTCCAAAAGGATCCAGTACCTGAGAGCCTGGGAGGACATGACTGACAGACCACAATGCTTTGCCAGAGATGGCCTTCATCTGTCTCTCCTGAGCTTCAGGCTTCTGGCAAAGGCTCTTGCCTCCTCCATAGTGCCTTTTTTAGGCAAAGTCATGAGTGCAAAATTACCAACATGAAAAGTTCTTCTAAACAAAATTTAAAGGTCATGCTGCTAAACAATTTGAGTCTTAGCATGAAACTGAACTCATTGCAAGCATTCCTTGCCCTGAAGGATGCTGACATTAGTGCAGTCACTGAAACCTGGTTCAGAGCTGCAGAGAGCAGCCTTATAAGGTTACTCATCCTCCCATATTTTCAGACCCCAAACAGAGGGCTACAAAGCTAAAGAAGATGGAGTTTCAATATTTATCAAAGACATACACATCTCCAGGCTGGTCAAATGGTATAATGCACAGGAGACACTCCAAGTAAAGTTAACTGTTGACAAAACACCTGTTCAAATCATAGCTAGCTACAGACCTCCATCCATGATTCAGGACGCACACTCCACCTATCTGGACTTACTTGAATCCATCAAGTTTCAACCCTCTACCCTGATCCTGGGTGACTTTAACTACCCAGCCATAGAGTGGAAGACCTATTGTAGCCCAAACATGAATGCCCAGAGATTGCTCGATTTCATCAATGCCAATGCATTGGATCAGCTGGTCGACACCCCTACGAGGGGTGAAAATATCCTGGACGAGGTCCTAATCAACATGAGTAGCTACTGTAGCACCCCTACAGTGTCATCCTCCTTGGTAAGATCCGACCATAAAGTGATCACTTTTGAAGTCACCATCTCCCCTCCAACCCCCTCTTGTCAGGGTCAAGCAAAAAAACAATTCCAAAGCTAACTACAGTCTCCTCAGAGCAGGTATAAGCAGCTTCACAGCCACCATCCCTTCACTGGAACTAGCACTAATGTCCAAGTCTACAACAAAAACCTATATGAGCACCTACGTAGCTATATGGACTCAGCAATACCTGACAGGACCAAATCATCTTCCTCAAGGAAGAGTAAACCTGTCTGGTGGACAGCAGCAATAAACAAACTCTATAATAAAAGGAAAACATTGCTGTCCAGGACCAAGAAAGAGCAGGTGCAAAGTTGGAAGCAATCTCTCCTTTGCCTGAACAAGCAAATAAGGTCACTGGTGAAACAGCAAATAAGGTCACTGGTGAAATCCTCTAAGGCTACCTTTGAGTCAAAATTGGCCACATCTGGTAACGACAATCACAAAGCCATCTTCGCATACGTCTGCAATCTCAAAGGTAACACCCAAATCTGCTCTGAACTGATGGTCAATAACACCACATATGCAAATGCCATAGATATAGCCAACTTGCTGGCAGACAGGTCCAGAGAAAACTTCACCACCTGTCCCCCCATCAGTAAACCAGGACATCCCCAGCACCTGGCCCCTCCCCTCATCACCAGGGAGCAGGTCTTCAATGCTCTCTCAAAGGCAAAAAATACAGTCTCTATGGGACCTGATAACATCCTTGGCTGTATCCTATGTTAACGCAAGCATGAGTTCTGAGCTCCATTAGGCACCCTATTCAACCAAAGCCTTAGCACTGGCTTCATCCCCGCTGAATGGAGGACAGCCACTGTCTTCCCTCTACACAGATGTGGATCATCCACTGACCCAGGCAATTATAGGCCCATCAGCCTAACTAGCCTGATCTGCAAGGTCATGGAATTCATTATCCTGGACCTTATAAATAAGGACATTGGCAACCTCTAAACACTTGACTCCACACAGTTTGGTTTTGTCAAAGGATGATCACGCCTTTTAAACTTGGTTGACTTCTTTGAAACAGTCACCAAAGCCATGGATGAGGGGAAGACAGTGCACACCACCTACCTTGACTTAGCCAAAGCCTTCGGCACTATTCCCCACTCAGGCATAATAGATAAACTTTCACAGCTAGGCATCAACCTGTATTATATCAGATGGGTAGCTAAATGGCTCACTGATAGAATCCACTCAGTCAAAATAGGAGAAGCCACCTCTAGTAGTAGACCCATAATGAGCAGTATACCCCAAAGATCGGTCTTGGGGCCTCTCCTGTTTGGGTTATACTTTTCTGAGGTGCAAGCCAAAACCAGTGGTCTGTGGCTGACCAAGTTTGCAGATGACTGCAAGCAGGGTGCTGTCTTAAATTCTCCTAGTGATGTGAACATCCTCCAAGAGGGCCTTACCCAAACTAATTACTGGTGCAAGAAGCATGGCTTCAAACTGAATGCCAAAAAATGCATCATTATTCCCTTTGGGGGAAATGGCATACCCACTAATTATCACATTAATAAAAATGTACTATGCACGCAATCAATCAGACGTGGGCACCCAGGTTGATAGCAACCTGACTTTTGACCACCATGTTGCCTCCAATGTACAGAAGGCTTTCTACATGGCCCGCCTCATAAATAAGGGTATTTCATCCAGGAACAAGGAGGTCATAACATCCCTGTACTCCTCCCTTATCAGACCCATTATTGAGTACAATGCTCCCTTTGGTATATACCTTGCCAAGCACATGCAGCAGCTGGAAATACCACAGAGGTTCCTGACCAGGAAAATCCAGGGTCACAGGTCCTATACAGATAGACTAAAAGCCCTGTCCCTCTACTCAATCTCATACAGACTGCTCATAGGTGACCTGTGTCTGGCATACAAGGCCATCTCAGATCCAGCCTTGATGGAGTTGCTGTATATCCATAAGTCAATCTCCACTCATGCAATCCACATGCAAGACCTTAACCTGGACTGTGACATTAATATAACTTGTTGATGGGATATATTTGTGTCCCAAAGACTGCCCCATCTGTGGAATAGACTCCCTCTCCATGTCAAGCAGAGTACCTCTCTAACCCAATTTAAGAGAAACCCGGACGACTGAATGGGAAACAGAAAATATACCCCTGGGATTCTACCTGTGTCCCTGATGGACATGGGAAACAGGTGCTGACTTTGTGGGAACATGGGCGAAATTCTTGGCTAGGCTTATAAGGGCCTGTGGGACAATAGCCTAGTACCATCCTATAAGCCTATGAACCTACGCAGTGGTCTTGTGTTAAACAAATGGGATTTTAATGATACTGTGCATTTTGTAAAGTAGAACAGGCTAAGGAATGTCTGTATGAGTTACTATTCACACATAGACAAGTAGACTGTGTGTCACTCTTGAAGTATTATGGATAACTGAGAAATGCGTAGTCATCAGCAGCCAAGGTGCTATTGGCGTCAGTGATTCATGACCTTACTGGATATGTGAAATGATGCCCTTATATGCCGGAAAACAGAAACATCTGAAGGACTTATTAGTATGTACATGATAAATAATATTAAACAAATAAACACCATGGGAATTGAGCACATAATTTCAGGGAGAACAGTCACCTTACCTTCTCAATTATCAAGATGAGCCAATTGTCAGAATACCTAGTTAGTATGTTTTAAAAGGCATATATCTAATATATGAACACAGCTATAGCTCTGATTTCCTTAGGAATATACAGGTAAACATAGGATTATGACACTTACTGAAGGCATACACTGGCTGTCTCAGCTCTTCGGCAACCCTCCATTGAAGATCTTCAGCATCCCTCTAATGCAGATCATCATAGTGGTGGCAAACCTGCACTCCAGTCTTGTAGATTTCCATATGACATTGATGATCACAATCTGGTTCCATGTTCATAGGTTTAGGTTCATAGGTTGGTACTAGGCTATCGGCCCTAGGGCCTATGCAAGCCTAGCCATAACAATTCACTGGATATTTCTTCCCACAATATTTACTTCTCTGGACTCCTGTCTAGCAGGGCGACTGACATGATCCCCGGGGTGAATTTCCTAACTCCCATCCAATCATCAAGGTTCCTTTTGAAGAGGGACAGTGAGGCGCTCTGCTTGACATGTATGGGCAGTCTATTCCAGAGTATGGGGAGTCCCTGAGTCAGGAACCTATCCCTCCAGCATGTTTTGTTCTAAAGATTGTATCTTACAGTTCTGATTGCAACCATAGGTTCATAGGTTCATAGGTTAGTACTAAGCTAACTGCCCTTGTGAGCCGTTATAAGCCTAGCCAATTATCCCTTGTTTGACTCAAACCCTGCACCTTGTGTTTGTAAGGCAAACACCTTAACCGTGTATCAATCATCATGAAGTTCTGTGGTCTGGCTCATCCAGTGCTCCACTTCAGCATAGACAGTCAGCATCTGAGTAGTCACCTCCTTGGTCCAAGTAGGTTCTCAGACACATTGAAGCCTCCTGTAAGTAGCCATCTTGATGATAATGTATATAAGCTGAATAGGTCACAGTTTAAGAATTACTTATTGAGGTCCCACTCAGTTCACAGTTAGAATGGTCTGACCTGTAATGTATCAAAATCTAAATTTAAAAGTGACACTTACGGCATGTTACAGATTATTGGAAGATAATGAGCATGTGTGATATATGGTGCCATTTAACAATTCCTGTTGAGTATTTGCACATACCACCTTCCCTTTATGCCAAGCTATTAATTAATGCACCAAAATTTGAGAACACATGCAGGCGTATGGAAATGGAATTCCAAAACCTTGAATTTTAATTAAATCATTAATTATGTATGGCACAAATGGGACTTAAAAGCAGTGGATACATGTTTAACAAAAACATATTCTCTTAAATGATGGTGGACTTAAAATTCCAAAATTCTAAGATTGTTGCATTATGGCTAAGAATTCAGCAATAAAAAAAAAATGTGCAAATTCTCAGTTAAACATTAAAGCTGGGTCTCTCTATGTGCCCACTACTGGTGTAAATGCTTGCTAAATAGATCTATTTCTCCTCAGTCTTTACCTGCCTTTCAAAGGACATTCTTGTTAAATTACACCTGTTTGCTCTTCTCAGAGGGCTAATATGTTAATTTTAGAAAAGTATATCAATATTTATTTTGGGTATTTTACTCATTCATCCTATTGTTTACAAACTAAATATTTTAATGGATAACTTAGTGATTAAAAATATTCCTAGGATTAATAAAGAGCCCCAACATGGGTGCTAAGAACTGTAGCCAAAAATGGCTGTTCCCATGATATCAAATGTCGTTGATTTTATAGACTGTATCTGATTTTGCTGTATGCCAACCCTTCCCCCTTAACCAATAAACTATTACTATTAGTCAGTAATATCAGATATTAGAGTTTTCATATGTTGTATAGTACACAAAATAAATCACAATGCAAGAGCTGCTATGTAGCACAGAATACTAATGTGCTGTTAACAAGTTGTTTTCTGAGCCAAAGGTATATGTTTTGAAGCTCCTTCCTCCAATATTCTTGTATTTTAATTTATTTTTAAATAATTTCTAGTAATGGTTAAAGGTTATCCCAGATGTTTAGCATTAGTCCCATGCAACTGTCATCATTTATGCTGCAAAACCTGTTGTTCTATGAATATTTTAAGTGACTTAGTGAATGATTTCATATCCTTCATGTCTAATGTTCCCTTCTGCAACCATATGTCTTTCATGCTTCAAAACCTTTCTGTTCTATTAACGTTTTATGTGTCGGCACACATTTCAACTGTTGTCTAGTACCCCCCCCCAATATTGTTGGATTTATTTATAAGTCTAGACAAGTTTATTGGCATGACAGCTCCCTGACACATAACACACACACACACACACACACACACACACACACACACACACACACACACACACACACACACACACAAAATCTCAAATGCACACATATACACACATACTCATTCACTCATACACATGCAACTCTTTCTCAGCCAATCACACTCATGTTCACACTCACCCATTTACCCATACACAAACACATGTACCATACCGAACCCTAACTTTCTCACACACACACACACACACACACACACACACACACACACACACACACACACACACACACACTCGTGTGCACGCACGCACACATACACACAAACATAACCACATGCACTCTCACCTGCGACCCTCTCATCCCCCACATACACTCACATGCATTCACACACATACACACACAATGCACAACCCCCAACCTGACCTCTATCTGTTCGCTAAACTTCCCAGCATTTACCTTTAATGCGATCTCACCCATTGGACGTAAATTATACAGCTGAGCATTTGTGTAAATACCTTACTGCATGCATTTCCATAGTAAAGCACATGATTAAGTAGCATAGTCCACTCCCCGGGAATGCCTCATTAGCAGTTGCAAAAGACCACAGAGACAGCCCACCATTGTACTGCACGTCTTCAAGGTAAAACACTCTGGTAGGGTTGTCTCTGAATTGGAAATGGTTACCACCCACAGTAAAAAGGGTTTACCATGGTAATAACTTTTCTGAATCCTTGGGGTAATTCATGATTGATTACAATTCTTATTGAACTCCATCTGACCTACTTTGTCCTTTCAGCTTAATGGTAGTCACAGAATGTTGTATTACATCACAATTTTTTTTTTCATATTTTTGGCAATGTAAAATTATCCCCTTTCTGAGATTTCCTCACTATTAATGATGAATATATATCAATTATCCAAAAGAATCTTGAATTGCCTCATATCCCCCTATGGAGTCTGGGAATGGTAGTGACCCAGAATATTATAATTTGATGTTTAGTTATGTGATTATTCCATACAAAATACTTTTTTCCTATTGAAGCTCTTTCCAGAAAAGGTCATCATTGAAATTCGTGACATATTTCACAAACTCTTAACTAAGTGGAAGGAAAATATTTAAAATTGTTAAATATATTTTCTCACTAATTCAGATACTTGACTTTCATTGTTTTAAGTTTAATCTCCTTTCTAACATTATTATTATTATTATTATTATTATTATATTTCTTTATGAAGTACATCATGCCTGTTTCTTTCTATCAGTCTTTCTTTATTTCTTTCTTATTAATTTCAGTAAAGATATTCATTTAAAAAAAATAATTCCTAAGATGTCATCTACTAGGTATCGAGGGCCTACATTTTTAAAGGAATGATAACAGGATAATGTTATTATTAGCAGTGAATGCATATTTATGCTGAATTAATGAAAATATATATTGAAAGCTAATGAAAACTTATAAAATATACTTCAGCTTTTTAACTCTGTTACTTTAAAAATGTTCTTTGTGGTATGTAGTTTACAGAGCCAAAACTGAGAGAAGTACCCATGCAGTTAAAACAAAAAGGTATGAAGGTATATTTGACTTTCAGTAACACAGTGTTTTTTCTATAAGAAGAAAAGCAAAAACGCACATGGCATAGCTAAATATATTTTGATACTTTTAACAATGTTCCTGTGATAAAATGAGTGTATATTCTATTGGTTTTGAAAACTTAGCTGATGATGTTGATGGCACTTAAAAGTACTACCTCAGAAATGCAGCATGTATATTTTAAAACAGCATTAATCAGCAAAAGAAGGAAACGTCATCCAGGATTCATGAGTTAGAAAAGCAATAGAGAGAGTCTCTTAAGCAGCAGCAGTTACATGGGGAGCTAATACCAGGTATCAAGGGAAAGAGCAGTATAATGAAGGGTGAACAGAAATATTGCAGGACATTCTTGTAACAATGAGTATCATTATTAGGAAAAGATAAAGATCCTTTTAATCAGGTTTGCAAAATAGTGTAAAGTGATGGTGCAGATGCTTGGCTATGTTGTGAAAGATCAGGGCATTGTTAATGGAAACTGATCACTGAAAAGGAAGTCCTGCTCAGACTTGGGGACTGAATTCTGCATCCTCCATAAGCAGTAGTACATCGGAGTGGTGATGCCAGCAATACAATCAGAAGGCACAGTACAGTGTAAAAATAGAGTTTCTGTGACAGACTCACATTACAGCTGTGCATCCATCAAACTTAAGATTCCATAACGTTCTATACAAATGAAACTCACTAGGTATGTATAGCATAAACTGATGTGCGACCAAGGGAGTACAAGTAAAGCCAAGTGAGTAATCTATCACTTGTGGCCATGTAGCTAAAGATCTGCAAAAATTCCAATGTCAGTGTACCTCTGGACATTTGAGAATGGTGTATGAACAAGGGATAACTGGGCATTTTGTGTTGCTATAAAGTATAAGGTATATGACAGATGAGCACCGTAGGTTTGTTACTGAGACTTGAAAGGTTAGGTGGTGCAGCAGAGTCTCCAAACATTAATTTGTGTGATAGCATGAACCAGGGCTAGAAGAACAATGCATCCATAGAGGGTAGGACTTATGCATGTGACCCATGATCACTGCAGGAATACAATACTTACCATAATGTTGTATAAAGAGACAGGAAACGTAGTAATCCAAGCAGTGAAAGTGGAGAGGGCTGCAATTGAACCAAATAATTAAAATAAGAAAGGTATTTTCACCACTCTCTCACACCTGTAGAACAAACTGAACACAAAGCAGTCTGGTTTGTGATATTTGAAATATCTTACACTACTGGATCGAGAATGAGTCTCACAATGATTGGCAAAGTGAGTTGTGTCACTTAACATCTTAATAAGTTGTCTTCAACTTGTATATTAGTTATTCAATGTCTCTTTGAACCTTAAAAAATCTGAATACTTTGAAAACGTCTTGATTTAACTTCCAGGATTTCCCTTTTTCACCAAACACCCATTCCTTACTAGCTGCTAAAATTAAGTGCATAGTACATAAACTTCGATTGCGATTTATATCTTGCCATTTCTTTAAAAATGATGAATGTCTGCCCAGAATGTAAGCTATATAAAGAGTCCCCACGGGCATCTATTATCTCTAATTCAGCAGTAAATAAAATCTGTTGTCAATCTAGTTTCTTTTATTTAAGCAAAGTTCTTTCCAGCTTTAGAGAAGTTTGCTGTAAAGGTCTTGTAACACCTTCTGAAACTAAAGACATTTTTGTAGTCAACAACCTCAGGATTCCCTTGCATGGCCAAATTAGTCAGATGCTAATGAAATTTCCAAGGCTTAGATATTATCACTCAAGTATGCTGCTTATTTATAATAACAGTGAAATATAGGAGTGTGAGGGCCAGATTCTGTAAAGTTCCTGGAATCCAGTGCATTCCACTGATATCAGCACAAAAGTTGCAGATGAGCCTGGAATATGTAAATACACCTCAGTGAACGTAAGGTATCTCAGTGCATAACAAAGTTTCTCAGCAGCAATGGTGCACTATATATCAGTCACAGTTACTCCATAAGTCATGAAAACTGTCATAAAGTGTGATGTACATTAACAAAGTTAGGGAAATACTATCCCATTCT
This sequence comes from Protopterus annectens, assembly GCF_019279795.1. NCBI lineage: Eukaryota > Metazoa > Chordata > Ceratodontiformes > Protopteridae > Protopterus > Protopterus annectens. Next base: position 394,037,309 of record NC_056729.1, on the reverse strand, counting down.
AAGCTGCCTGACATTTATAAATATACATCTACAGCAATCGCTTCAGTAGGCTTAGAGACAACTATGGGATATCTTTGTAACTCATTTATTAGTAAAATATACTTGCATTCACTTATGGATTCCGACAGCATCTATAAAATTTGTAAAAAAAACATTAATACAGGTTAAGGGCAATCATGACCACAATGCCACAGCTACCAGTAGTAAGCAATGTGTGCAGGACATGTGTGAGGAACACAGGTAATTTACACAGACAAAGGAATAGGAGATAGAAAAGCAAACGTGTTATGGGTGAAGAAAAGGGAAATACAAGAAGAATGTTTGCATAGGAAAATCTGAGGCACAGTCAGAGGGTCACAGGCAATTTTTTTTTGAAGAATAGAAGGAAAGGTAAAGACAGTGAAAGAAGAGAAGAAGGCTAACACAGCGGGTATACACATATAACATATCACAACATATGACAGACAAAGGTTGGAAATAAACAGTAAGAACAGGTAAGTTACAGAGATGTCACGCAGTACAACATGGGCAATGGAAAGTTAATAAACAGGATAGGGATGCATAACAGTCATGGAGAAATACAGAAATACATATGCATCCATGCAGTATTACATTATGACGTTGCAATCTGTGTGGCAGTCATATATGGATGTGTATGACCAATGGCAGTTGTGTGTTGTTGGGTAATAAATAGGGATCACAGCACGCATTGGATAAATAATCCTGTACCCAAGTACTCTGTCAGCAGTGCAAGTGTGAGCCAACCACATCACACATGTGCAAATGCAGCTCATGGAATGTTGGAGGAAACAAACAGAGGACAGAACAGAACCTCTGACCATGTATGTGAAAGACAACCAACAAAGCACAGTGCTAATCAGCAGTACTGTAGCAAAGCAGCAAACTGGCTGCTAGCCACACAAGGAAGTGTACACAACATAAACAAATGTATAATGGAAAGCATGTCACAGACATATGCCATGTCAAAGGCAACACACAGGTGAAGGTGAATATGCATGACCTTCATTGGCCTAACATGAAAATATCAGAAAGCAATGCCAATGCACATATATACACCGATGGCATGTTATAATATATAGTCACAAATCTATGAGTAATGCTATATAACCAATATCAGGTTGTGCACATGAATTTTGACAACATACACTGGTTAATATGTAATACACAAGTATGACAACAAGGACAAATTGCAAGTAATAGCCATCATCTTGTGTGCATATGTCCTGCATCTGTCTATTGCCCATTTGCCCATAGGTTTGGCACAATTTGACACTCTAACAAGCAACTACATGAAAATGAATGAGAATTCTAAGAAAGGTGAACATATACCATCCATATGTGCAAGATATATGACATACCTACAAAGGTGGATGGGAGGCGGACAACATGGGCCCACATCAAGGAAGATGTGGCATCAAAGCTCCATAGGCAAATGATAAAGCAGGACAACAACATGCAAAGTGACACATTGCAAATACATGAGTATACCATATAGGGTGGTGATGAAGTCAGTCCAAACTACATTGAAGTAAATGGCCAATGTACATCACATGGGCAGACCGCATTGCTAATGTGCAATCATATAACAGAAACAGGCATAGGTAAGTAAGCTAAGAATTTCTATGACATACGCATATTTACTGTCATGCCACTGTAAAACAATGTGGAATAAACACCTCCAGTTAAATGTCACTGATCCTGATTATGACTGAACAAAGGACAGTCCTGTGTGCAATATTACAGCACATTAACATGAAGTCAGCAACTATTCATAGTTCTAAGGCACAATGGTACTTCTCTGTTACTGGAGCATGTGCAGAGACATACATATATATTAAAAAATTACACTTCTAAGCGGCCATGGAGGAAGTGAGACAGAACTGATGTATTAGCGCTTTCCTTCCTTTATTGATGCCAGAACGTCTTCAGAAATAACACAATTATGCGCAGACTTAAGGTTAAATAGCTCCGAACAGTAATAAAATAAAAGATTTCCCCCTATCAGAAACAGAATTCACAGTTTTCAAAACATATATCATTGCATATGCATACCGTTTGCCGAAATGTGTGAATTTATGTGAATAAGGAATGGATGTGGAAATGTAACATAGGCCAAAAAACCATACTGTACCATTAGTTATTAAATTATTATTACCATAGCATATACATGAATGTTTCATCAGTGGTCTATATATTCAATAAAGGAGGACTGACCATATGTATCAGATACATTTATAAGAAATGACATGAAATGGATCTATATTAGGAAGTCGAATATTGAAAAGAGCTAATGTTCTTACATCAACCCTAATAACCGAAACCACAGACTGTTGCACGGCCGGAACAGGGATTTTTTTTTTCCAAGAGAAAAAAACTCACTGGGCCATTGCAGTGAATTTGCCGTTTCCTTCACTGTGGTGCAGTCTTGGAGGTGGTATATTTAAGTGGGGGGAGTGGTATTTTGTCTGTGGATTTTTTTTTTTTTTGGAGCAGTGATTTTTTTTTTCCCTTGGGAAAAAAATCACTGTTCCATATGTTCGACATTGTGTGGTTTCAGTCATTAGGAGTCGATGTAAGAATGTTTGCTCTTTTCAACATTCAACTTCCTAATATACACCCCATGACATCAGCATTGCCAACATATGCCACACACAATGCCTCTATGCCAGTGGGACAGCATGTCAAGTGTCATCCAAAACACAAGGGCAAGGACATGTACTTCTGTTGAATATACATGACATGGCAAATCACAAATCATGCCTATACCACTGTGTTATTTGAGGAATATGAGCAACATGTTGTTTGCAATTTGCTGTCAGTACCACACGTGTATAGTGTAATTGTTGTAGCAGTAGCAGCATGTTACTCATTGTCAGCTGAATGTTGAATGAAAGTCTAATGTGGTAATGTGTGCCATGCACCCATTCAAACATAATGCTAAATGAAGCACACCATGTTTGGATGTGTTTCACATAAGCAAGACAGCAAAATGTTATGCATACACAAGGGTGCATATACATTCCAATCACTGATATGTCAAATACCATGGTGGCAGCGTTACACAAGTGGATCACACAAAGATAATACTTACAGTGCTGAGGGACCACCCTGATGGGGGTGAACTTCACTAATGATCTTCCAGGCTGTTTCTCTGGGGTCTACTTTATTTATGCGAAAGCATAAAACCGCAAATACATATGGATTGAACCATATGCATCGAAAGTGCAAGCTGTCGAAAACTGTAAACGGAAATCTCTGTAGGTGGAGATTTCCATTTACTTCAATGTAGTGCAATCTCGGAGTTGGTATATTTAAGTAGCGGGAGATGTGGGGTGTATTTTTTTTTTTATTAACTTTTGAACGTTTAAGAGTTCGATGCATATGTGTCGATCTTTATGCATTCGAACTTTTGAACATTCGAGTTAATAAACTAGACCCATTTCTCTGAATGAGTTCTGCATAGCCTGTACCATATCTTGGCACAAATTCCCCGTCATGTCTCTCATCTGTATCTGAAAGATATCAGTCATTGCCTCCAGTATCTGCTCCTGATAATTGTCTTGTTGGGGTGCCTGGCATCATCTCCTCTGGGGTGCAGCAAGGATAATGGTACATGCAGGTCCAGCTTCCTCATCATCATCATCATCATCATCTCCATCATGGTTGCCATTTCATCAGTAGACTCTGCAATGGTCTGGCATGCACTCATCTCTGACGCCTGATGAATAAGCATCCATGAGTCCCATGGTCTGTCAAGGTGAATCACAACACAAGACAGAAAGTATTTATGCTTACCTGCTACTACATGACATACACACTGTGACACAATAAACAGGCAAAAAACAGTATGAAACATTGGAATATGCTATGACCATATTCAACTGCACCACCATATGTGACGTATGCCAGTAATCAAATCCAGTACTATACAAACAAAATCTTGATCAGTCCACCCATTCCTATGAAAAGCAGAGCTGACATTAAACTGAAAATGATGTGCACATGTGCAATCTAAAATGATAATGTAGGACAAGTATAATTAATATGTTTGCTACTAGCGGATGGCTCATCATGCATACAACAAATTCAGTATGTACAATTATCTATACTTATGGATGTTTCATTATTGGACCATTTCAAGGTCACAGTATCCATCAGAGAATGTGGACATCTTACTCAAGGCCATGCCATGGCATGCATAACACAGTTTACCATTGAAAATCATGACATTACCTAAACCCTTGTTTACCAGTCATCATTATGCATGACAAGCATACACAAAGCCAGCACAATTACATATCCTGACATTTGAAGAGAAGCATGTCATGACACTGTCATGCAACACTCACATGAGTCTACCTTGAAAAACAACACTGTGAAAATGGCAACATAATACTATTAGTGTGACCTGCATTGTTTAATACATGTGATGTATGCCTCAGTAAACTGACCAGGGGAATACCCGAGAGAATATCAATATTTCCATGTTTCCTATCTTGTATGTGGCCCTGCACATTTATGTCGGCATGTGATTGTCTGCTGTAACCCACATGTCTGTGTATGTAATAAATCACATGAACAGCCACCAGTTAACATGCTGGTATAATGAAGATACAGTGAGATGACAATCCAGTGGGAAATATAAAAGCCATATGCAAGAGAGCTGAGCAAGACAAAGTGGTCATTGGCTGACCCAACATTAGTTTTTGGAATGTAACCCAAAACACTAGCAATAATGTACAACCATAAACACAGTGACAGCCTGTGAAACATGAAAATATAGTATATGTCATACAAACAGTCTTGTCTCTCTACAACTGTATCAGTGCCATACATACATTTATTAGCAGTCACTACCCTGTAAAATACTAACAGCATAATGTTGTTTCCTTGATATATAATAGACAGTTTAAACTCTTGTACAGGAATGCCTCTGTCCACAAGTATCATTAAACACAGGATACAACTGAGTTTATTTGTAGGCAGATGTGATACCCATGTTGATCTGAAGGACATACCAGACTATCCACCAACAACAGTGCATTGATACAGCAGATGCTCATTCAGTATGTGAAAAGGTAGGCTAAGCCCAACAGATTGGTAACTAAGAACCACATCCACACAAACAATTGTACTAACACATACATTACAAACATCAAGCAAAGTACTATTAACCTACATATGAAAGCTCACAATCAGAAGCACTTGTGACAGTTACACAGAAATGACAGTCATCTAGGTTGTGGCCTACAATTCAAAATATTATATTTGGCAAACATGACTTGCTGCTAAATGATATGTAAACATAGTTGGAGCAATTCATAATTATAGTCACAGGTATTGTCTGACTACTGCATTTACCTTAAAGTTGCATGATGGGTATTCCTGCATAGTAAGTAGTATACATGGTAATGGCAAAAATATGAGCCTGTAACAATGATCACATCTCTTTTATTTACAAAATCAGACAAATTAATCAATATACCTCTCTCCCTGCACTGCTTCTCCAGCCTGTGCATCTGCTCGATGCACATGGCCTGATTCTGATTGCACTCCTCATCACCTGCAAAAGAAAGAAGCATGTATGAATGATGTAGGTATAATATCACATTGATATATCTTGATCAGCTCGTGTTCTGTAACTTAAATTGAAGAATATTAAAGAATCAGCAAATACATTTTTTTAATGTTTCACACATACACACTTGTTTACTACTGGAACATGGATTGGAGGACCTGAAACTCTCGGCTACATCTATGGTCCAGTCCTGGCACCTACATGCCTAGCTAATCCATCTTACCTGAGATCACATTGCTGAAAAACAGTTAATAGAATTTGATGTATGAACGTGCAGGGATGAGCTACTAATAACGATCACCACTTACACTTTACAAGAAGTACAACTTGCTGTGCATTTATGAAAAAAAAATTGCAAGCATGAATGCATGTCAGCACAATGGTCACAGCACAAAACCATCAATGTAAATCGTTATACTTCAGACAATGGAACACTGTCATATAACACATAGCTGATTTTATTATTTGCATTTGTTTACCCTGAAGGTCTACTGGGCTGAGATGAGCCCATTTTCAGTGGAGGCCCAGGGATATTAATAGGCAACTACAAATTGCTGTACATCATGTACACATTAATGTATTTTAGGTGGGAGGACATAAAATATGTACAGATGCTTATTGTCAAAGTACAAATTATAACTCCAAATTGTATCTGATATCAGAGAATGTCCCTGTTCTACAGTCCAAATGTATATCCAACCATCTCACTCCCAACAAATATAAGTATGAAAAGGGTGTTGAATTTGAATTAATAAACAATAATACACATATATTAAATTCAAATTGCAGATGTTAGCATATTCCACATTGTTTTTGCAGAACTCTGCCAGTATGTTCAAAGCTTTAGACATAAAACTGTAGTAAAACAGGTGTTGTTGGCAGTATATTATGGATTAAAAAGATATTCATAGAAATTTGATGCATACATGAGGTAGTTGTAAACATGTTAAAACTAACCATTAATATCAATAAGCAGGTTTATATGGCAGCATTTTGAAAACTTTTGCACAGACACAATGATCAGAATATGACAGCCATACCCATGTGGATTTCAACCCACACTTAACCAAATATATATACATGCTAGCCTGTTGCTTTAGAAGACAATCTAGCATCCATCACATTTTCCTTCTTAACAAACTACTATTGTATGCATGTATCCATATTCTTGTGGATAATGGATGACTACAGAAACATCCAACACATAAATGGTACAGGTCCAAATGTTCCACAAAACTGATGGATATCATCAAGTTTTGATATGTTTAGAAGTTGGACATGCAGTGCTCTTGTGTTGAACAAACAGGACATTAATAATTCTGTTCTCTCTTTGTAAAGCCAAATGGATTAACTAAAGTCTTTATGACTTAGCATTCATACACAGACAGGTAGAGTGTGTGATGACCGTGCTCTGGCCCAGCAATCAAGGAGCCTAAATCCTCACCACTAACACCAGGGAGGTTGTCTCTTAGAAGAGAAAAGGATAACTAATACACACAGTAAAGTACAATTTCCCTTAAGTGCACACAGAGATCACAGTCAGTCTGGGTCTGGTTGCTCCCTTGCTCACCAGGTCCCCAATAAGATTCCCCAATGGCACAGCTATAGGGTCCAGGTCTCAGCCTAACTGGGCAAGCTAAAACCTCCAGTAACCTCTCTGTCCAACCAGTGCTTTGTGTCCCTGCCAAGTATCTGACACAACACACACTTTGATATAAGCATTTATACAACTTCAAGACACTCCTGGGAAAGGCTGACACAGATTCTCCAAATGTGCCCCTTCACCCAGACTACACGGTAGTAATTACTGCCACTACCCAGTTAATAATATCAGCTACTAAAAGGCCCTTAAAAGGGTGTCCAATTATTACTGTGCAATATTATTATCCAATGGTAGTATGACTAACAGTCAAGGCTTACTTTACAGTGGCCTATTACAATAACCTCTATAAATATGCAATGTACTCTAGAGCTTATCTCTACACAAAACAGCCACGGGTAGAAGGTTTTAAAATATTTAATAATAAATAATTAAAACACAAGACAAAACTACTACACCACAGAGATATCTAAGAGTTCAGAGATCACACAGAATCTTAAAATAATACAGTAGGGCAGGTCTGATTTCAAAGAAAAAAAACTAATTAATCTTTACTAGCTTTAACTATTCCTACAAGAAATCACAGTGCTAGAACTTACATGTGAGCATATGACAGAGTGCTGGTAAGTTGGATGTCCAAAGTCAAAATGTTTTTTAGTCTCTTGTGAGAAATAGTATTTAAACATTACTAACAAACATGTCTCTAAGGTCCTCCCAAAATTACATCATGTTTGACACTTAGGTTTTCCCAGTATTTATATTGCATCATCTTAACACCTAGTCTGAGTTCTCAGGCCACAAACTGCATTATTTAGCAATCTAACACCTCCTCAGAAACTTACAACAATACAAAACATTTCACATGTATATGCTAGCAGAAACCAGAGCAATAAAGCACCTTCCACATCTAAATTCTAGTCATAAACTTTAGCCTTAAAACAATGGGCATGAAATCTTCATCCAGCCGCCCTGGAGCCGAATTGTAAACATTAAAGAGATTCATAAGATCTTTTCAACTTAAAAAGACACATTTGAAATACTTGGCTTGGTTTTCCTTACAAGCAGATGGCAATGTTGCAACAATCTTGAAGTTCACATTTTACAGTGTTTTCTTACATTCAAGAAACATGCCTGTATTTTATATTTATTATCAAGAAAACATGCCTGTATTTTACATTTATTTATATAGTTGACAGAATTATGTATCAACTTCTATTTGACTAGGCTGGCAGCCTTCGCCCATCTCTCCCCAATCGTCACATCCCCCCCCCCCCGAGGAACTGAAGCAAGTTTTTCAAGTGCCCCTTGAGAAACATCGCTTGAGAGTGTCAGGTCTATCTGGGTGTACCTCACCCCATTCCCTGTCTTGACAGCCCATCTGCATTGGCATTGCTACTCCCACTGCGGGGCTGCACTGATATATCATATGCTTGCAACCCCAGACTCCATCTTAGCAACTTGGCATTTTGCTGACTGGCTCTGTTTAACCATGTTAGAGAGTTGAGATCTGTCATCACAGTGAATTTTCTTCCATACAGATAAGGCTGAAGTTTTTGTAGTGCCCACACTATGGCTAGACATTCTTTTTCTACCACTGCATCACATTCCTCCCTGGGTTGGAGCCTACGACTGAGATAAACCACTGGGTACTCTTCTCCCTCTGAAGAAATCTGGCTAATTACAGCCCCACCCCATAATTTGAAGCATCCACCTGCACAACAAAGTCTTTGCTGTAGTCTGGACTGACTAACACAGGGGGTCCTCCCAAAGCTTCTTTAAGTTTCTGAAATGCCTGCTCACATGCTGGGGTCCACACTACCTTATCTGGCCTGTTCTTCCTTGTCAGGTCTGTGAGGGGAGCAGCTATGGTACTATAATTGGGAACAAACTTTCTGTAGTACCCTGCTGTCCCCAAGAATGCCCTCACCTGCTTTTTGGTAACAGGTGCAGGCCATGCCTGAATAGCTTCCACTTTGGCAGGTTCTGGCCTTATCTTACCACTCCCCACTCTATGTCCTAGGTAGGACACCTCTACCATACCCACCTGACATTTGCTCAGAATAATGGTCAACCCTGCCCTCTGTAGTCTGCCCAGCACCTCCCTGGCATGCTGAAGGTGCTCTTGCCAGGAATGGATGTAGATAGTAATATCATCCATGTAAGCAAGGGCAAACCCTCATGCTCCTGCTAAGATATGATCTACCAGCCTCTTAAAAGTTGCTGGGGCATTCTTCATCCCAAAGGGCATCTTTGTGAAGTCCTACAACCTAAAAGGAGTCACAAAGGCTGACTTCGCTCTAGCACTGGGAGTCAAAGGCACCTGCCAGTAACCCTTGGTAAGATGAATGGTTGTAAGATACTTAGCCCCACCCAGCTGCTCTAGGGCCTCATCTGACCTAGGCATGGGGTAAGCATCTGACTCTGTGTGAATATTTAATTTCCTGTAATCCACACAGAACCTGGTGCTGCCATCCTTCTTTGGCATCAACACCATTGATGAGGCCCAGGGACTGTTGGACTCTTGAATCACCCCTAGTTCAAACATCTCCTGTATCTCCTCCCTCAGAGTCTGTTTGACTCTGTCAGGCACCCTATAAGGGGCCTGCCTGATAGGCCTTTGGGGTCCTGTATCCACCTGGTGCTGCACCAGGTGGATGCTCCCTGGTTTCCCGGTAAACATGCCACCAAACTCCTGCAACACTGCTCAGATTTCTCGAACCTGGGTAGGAGATAGCTGCTGGGACATTGCTACCCCTTCCACTGAGGTGTCAGCCCGAGCCTCACTGAGGATATCAGTCACAAGATCTCTCTCAGACTCCTCCTGCAGTCCACTGCAAATGCTCACCACAAGAGCCTCCCTATCATGGTAAGGTTTCATCATGTTAACGTGGTACAATTTGTGCCCCTGCCATCTGCCTTGCACTTCCACCATGTAGTTAACATTACTTACCTTTCTTACCATCTTGTAGGGTCCCTCCCAAGCTGCCTTCAACTTGTTGTGTCTGACAGGAATGAGAACCATCACCTGCTGCCCTACAGCATACTCTCTAGCTCGAGCTTTCCTGTCATACCACACCTTTTCTGTTGTTGGGCTTCTGCCACGTTCTCCTGAAGTAGGCCCATGAGCTCCCTGAGCCTTGTCCTGAGGTTCAGGACATATGCCACAACAGACTCCTTGTGAGACTCACACTCACCTTCCCACTCATCTCGAATTAAATCTAGAGGTCCCCTCATCCTATGCCCATACAGAAACTCAAAGGTTGAAAAACGTGTGGATTCCTGGGGAACCTCTCTGTAAGCAAACAACAATGGGGCAAATATTTGTCCCACTCCCTCTTAAACTGATCTGCAAATGCCCATAGCATGGTCTTGATTGTAGAGTTTAACCTCTCAACAAGACCATTAGTCTGGGGATGGTAGGGGTGGTCTTCATGTACTTCACCCCACAGGACTTCCACAGACAAGCCAGCAGGTCTGACATAAAATTGGCACCTCTGTCAGACAGTATTTCCTTTGGAAAACCTACCCTGCTGAAAATCTCTAGCAAAGCATTTGCCATCTTCTCTGCCTCAATGGAGGACAAAGCCACTGCCTCAGGGTATCGTGTAGCATAATCTACAATCAGTAGGATATACTTTTTCCCTGTGGAACTTGGGGTACTCAGAGGACCCATAATATCCATATCTACCCTCTGAAATGGCTCCTCAATCACAGGCAAAGGCATCAAAGGAGCTCTCACCTTGTCTCCTGCCTTGCCTACCTTTTGGCACTGCTCACAGGTCCTGCAGTACCCTGTTACATCTCTGGAAATTCCAGGCCAATAGAAGTTTTGCATAATATGCCCCTTTGTACATTTTATGCCCATATGACCTGCAAAGGGAATATCATGGTCTATGGCTAGTAGTGTCGGATGGTAAGCTCTAGGCACTACCAACTGCTGTACTCTCTCACCTTCTAGCCCTCCCTCAGGGGTCCATTCTCTGTACAGTAACCCTTTGTTCCAGTATACAGTATCCCCCTTCCCTTGAGAATCAGGTCCCCGCCAGCTACCTGCCTCAGGCCTTGCAATATAGGGTCTGAGAGCTGAACCTGTCTCAAGTCTCTCCTTGTAACCCTTCTCAGCTCCCCTTCCACAGGAAGTCTGGCATCCTCTGATAGTGGTGCCTCACTGTTAGCCTGGGTGCTACTACTCACCTTTACCTTTTCAGTTACCCTGTCCAAGGGAACATCAGTACCCACAAGCAGCTGTGGCTCACATTCAGTCTCACTGCTACAGCGTAGCTCACCCCCTGAATTAATCACCTCAAGAGTCCTGGCTGCAAGTATGCAGTCTGTCTGTCTGAATCTCCCCCAGGCTACCAGACCCACATGCTTGTCTCCTAGCCTCACTGCATGTAACTGCATAAGTACATAATACTGCCTCATCCAAATCCTTCCCTCTCAAGACATCTGCAGGATGGTAGTTCCATACTCCTGTTTTCACAAGACAACACACTGTTGGCATTTTGTCTTTACCACTTACTGGCTCCCTCATCTTTGGTTCCCCACCTTGCCTCCGTGGACATCTGTATGCCACATGGCCCCACTGGTTGCATTCAAAACATTTAACCCATAGCTCCTGGACGTGTACCTGGATGAGTGGCTTCCCCTGCTACTGGTGGATTCGGTTGGGGCAGTCTGTCCTGCCCACCATGGGTTCCTTTAGTCCCATGAGCAGTACTGGGGGTCCCTTTCCTGTGCAGGGCTGCCTTGCTTGCCAGGTATAGATCTCCCTTCTTCCCCAACTCCTCTGAAGTAGCACACTGTTTATCAGCTAACCAGATCCTCATGTCCTCAGGCAAAGTGCTAAAGGCTTGTTCCCTTATCAAAAGGTCTGCCAGCCCTTCAAAAGTGGTGACCTGACATCCACTCACCCAGCTATGAAAATAAGAACTCAGTTCAACAACATATTCACATACATTTTCATCTGCCTTGTGTCTATGCTCACAAAACTTTTTCCTATACATTTCAGGTGTTAGCTTAAAACATTCTAATAAATGTCTTTTTGCAGCAGTATAATCAAAACAGTCAGTGTCATGCATTTTTGCTAAAGAAGTTACAGGTTTACCATGGAGTAAGGGGATCAGGAACCGTACCCAGAGCCTTTGGTCAATTTCATACTGTTTACATACCCCCCTCAAACATATGAATGAAGCTATCAAAATTATCCCCGTCTTTAAACTGTGGAAGAAATTTACTGTCCTTTTGTGCTTCTGGGGTCTGGTCACTCCCTTCCCCATTACCTCCATGACTCTGGCGAAGAGTCAGCATTTCCCTCTCATGCCTCATCTGCCATTCATTTACCTCAGCTTGTAGACTCCTCATTTTCTCGGCTGCTTCTAGTTCCATACACCTGGCCTCCAACTCAAATCTCTTTAGCTCCAGCTGGATTTTTAAGTCCACTGCAGAAAGGTTGAGCTGTCCATTATCCGAGGATATTGTATGTCCACTGTCAGTCTGATTGTCCTCCAGGCTGCTGTTTTCTGATGCTGCTGTAACCAAGGCTGCAATCAGGTCTGCTTTAGTCAGGTTTCCATGCACCAGTCCCCTACCCTGGCACATCTCCGCCAGCTGGCTCCTTGTCAGCTTTCCATACTCTTCTGCTGACATGTTGCCTGCTCACCCTGACTAACACTAAGCTAACAAAAGAAATAAAACAATTGTGCTCTGAACTCTGAGTATACACTGCATGGCTGTTTTATAGTACAAAACACTTTCAGAGATCACTGTACATAAGCTACAGGAATCCCCTCTACCCCACACCACTGCAAGCCAATTAGTATGTGAAGTAGATCCCACCACTGCCAAACACTTGTGACGACTGTGCCCTGGCCCAGCAATCAAGGAGTCTCAGTCCTCACCACTAACACCAGGGAGGTTGTCTCATAGAAGAGAAAAGGATAACTAATACACACAGTAAAGTAATATTTCCCTTAAGTGCACACAGCAATCACAGTCAGTCTGGGGCTGGTAGCTTCCTTGCTCACCAGGTCCCCAATAAGACTCCCCACTGGCACAGCTATAGGGTCTAGGTCTCAGCCTAACTGGGCAAGCTAAAACCTCCAGTACCCTCTCTGTCCAACCAGTGGTTCATGTCCCTGCCAAGTAGCTGACACAACACACACACACTTTGAGATAAGTATTTATACAACTTCACAGACACTCCTGGGAAAGGCTGACACAGATTCTCCAACTGTGCCCCTTTACCCAGACTACACGGTAGTAATTACTGCCACCACCCAGTTAATAATATCAGCTACTAAAAGGCCCTTAAAAGGGTGTCCAATTACTACTGTGCAATATTATTATCCAATGGTAGTATGACTAACAGTCAAGGCTTACTGTAGAGTGGCCTATTACAATAACCTCTACAATTATGCAATGTACGCTAGAGCTTATCTCTACACAAAACAGCCACAGGTAGAAGGTTTTAAAAATATTTAATAATAAATAATTAAAACACAAGACAAAACTACTTTACCACAAGAGATATCTAAAAGTTCAGAGATCACACACAAACTTAAAATAATACAGTAGGACAGGTCTGGTTTTAAAGAAAAAAAAACTAATTAATCTTTACTAGCTTTAACTATTCCTACAATAAATCACAGTGCTAGAACTTACATATGAGCATAAGGTAGAGTGCTGGTAAGTTGTATGTCCAAAGTCAAAATGTTTTTTAGTCTCTTGTGAGAAATAGTATTTAAACATTACTAACAAACATGTCTCTAAGGTCCTCCCAAAATCACATCATGTTTGACACTTAGGTTTTCCCAGTATTTATATTGCATCATCTTAACACCTAGTCTGAGTTCACAGGCCACAAACTGCATTATTTAGCAATCTAACACCTCCTCAGAAACTTACAACAATACAAAACATTTCACATGTATATGCTAGCAGAAACCAGAGCAATAAAGCACCTTCCACATCTAAATTCTAGTCATAAACTTTAGCCTTAAAACAATGGGCATGAAATCTGCATCCAGCCGCCCTGGAGCCGAATTGTAAACATTAAAGAGATTCAAAAGATCTTTTCAACTTAAAAAGACACATTTGAAATACTTGGCTTGGTTTTCCTTGCAGCAGATGGCAATGTTGCAACAATCTTGAAGTTCACATTTTAGAGTGTTTTCTTACATTCAAGAAACATGCCTGTATTTTACATTTATTATCAAGAAAACATGCCTGTATTTTGCATTTATTTGTACAGTTGATAGAATTATGTATCAAATTCTATTTGACTAGGCTGGCAGCCTTTGCCCATTTCTCCCCAATCGTCACAGAGTGGGTGATACTCTCTGAGTATTACGGGTAACAGAGAACTGCATAGTCATCAGCAGCCTAGGCACTATAGGCATCAGAGATATACGACTATACTGGATGTGTGAAATGGTGTCCTTATATGTTGGAAAACAGAAACCTCTAAAATGCTCATTATTATGTGCATGATAAGAAATATTAAACACATAAACCCCATGGGAATCAAAACCATAATTACAGGGAGAGTGGTCACCTTCCCTTCTCAATTATCCAGATGAGCTAATTGTCAGAACAGTTAATAAATAGTTTTAAAGGTCATGTATCTAATATCTGGAACACAACTATATCTCTTAATTCCTTAGGAACGTTCAGGTATTTGTAGGATTGTGACACTTACAGCAGGCATCCACCAGCTGTCTCTGTACCTCACCGACTATCTAATGAAGATCCTCTGTGATCCTCTAATATCGATCATCACAGCAGTGCTGAACTTGCACTCCAGTCTGGTAGATTCCCATACATCATTAATGCTCCCTCACAATCTGGTTCCATATATCAATCATTGTGAAGTTTGGTGCTCTGGCTCTCATGCAGTTCTCTACTCCATTGTAGACAGTCAGCATCTGGGTAGTCTCTTCATCAGTCTAATTGGGTGCCCAGACATATTGAAACCTCCAGGAAGTAGCCATCTCATTAATATTGTTGAGAATGTCAATATATCACAGTCAATAACTTGCTCACTGAGGTCCCACTCAGTTCACAGTTCCCAATGGTCTGATCTGTAAATGTATCAAAGTCACAATTTAAAAGTGACACCTATGGCATGGTGTCAGATCATTAGAAGATAATGAGTGTGTGTTATATATAGTCCTGTGTAATGATACCTATACAGTATTTCACATAGCACCTTTCCTTTATGCCAAGCTACTAGTTAATACCCCAAATTTCGAGAAGTTATGCAAATGTGGACAGATGGAATTCTAAAACCTTGAGTTTTAATGAACTTCATTAATCATGTATGGCATAAATGGACTTAAAAGCTGTATGCACTTAGCTGGTTGTACTTTCAGTATAACATAGGTAGATGGAAACGTAATTTTGCACCTGCTAGCATTGCTGTGTTGGGATATGTTTCTCTCCTTGTAGATCTATGTTATCATTATACCTTAGAAATATATGTGTATATGGTTAGATTGATGCATTTAGGGAAATTTTGAGCAATAAGAAAATGCTTGTGACTTTCTGGAAGGCTGTGAGATTGATCTGTATGCATACAGGTGGATACATCTGCATCACTAGCAAGCAGTATTTTTCCACATGCAGTTGTTTAGACAAAATTAAACAGCACAAGTGAACAGTACAAAAAGATGTACACATGGATTTTCAATATATATTGCTGGTGACTTAATACACTCTGTGGTATGTTATATGTAAGGAAACCTACAGATTCTGACATTATCCGTATGTTGCTATGTTGTATGTATTTCTAGTGCTGTTATGGATATGTAATCAATGATGCTGATTAAAACATACTTGAACTATTGCCTCAATAAATCAAGATCCATGCCTATGTTTGCTTACCATGTACTGTGTGGATTGTTTATAGATATAGAGGCTTTCCAATGCTTTCAATAAGTTGTTCAATTCATAATTTTCAGATATTGTTTGTTAATGTGGATTGCATTCAATGCTCAGTACTGATTGTTTTGATATATGCTCACCATGTATAACAGTATATTAATACTATTGTATTGTACTATTGTAGTATTGTAATACTACAGTACATCATCACCATTGCCTAGTACAATAGTATAGTATATCACCACCATTGTCCACTACAATACTACAGTACATCACCACCATTGTTTTGTACAATACTACAATATGTCACCACCATTGCCCAGTACAATACTACAGTACATTGCCACCATTGTCCAGTACACTACTACAGTTCATCACCACCATTGTCCAGTATAATAATAAAGTATATCACCGCCATTGCCCATTTCAATACTACAGTACATCACCACCATTGTTTTGTACAATACTACAATATGTTACCACCATTGCCCAGTACAATACTACAGTACATTGCCACCATTGTCCAGTACACTACTACAGTTCATCACCACCATTGTCCAGTATAATAATACAGTATATCACCACCATTGCCCATTTCAATACTACAGTACATCACCACTATTGCCCAGTGCAATATTACAGTATGTCACCACCATTGCCCGGTACAATACTACAGTATTACTGTCACTGCATCCATCCACTCATCCTTCTCCCAGTCTCATCCACTTTTATCCAAAAACAAGACATCAGGATACTTAAATTTCATGTGGGGTAGCTGTTTCTGTTAACTTGCAAATAGTTATACAGTGTTTTTTTTTTTTCTAGGAGAGTACTACAACCTCTGATTATCTGATGTTGAGTTTCATTCCAATCATTTTCTAGTCAAGAGTAAATCACATTGTTACATGTCAAAGACCAGTATTGCTACTTGAGGTCAGGAGGCTGAAGACAATACTACCAGTAGCCAAAAACATGCAGCCATCACATCTCTGTCTGAGCACTCTCCATGCTTCAACTGCTGCTTGATGTTCTGTTTATGAAAGTCACAAGCAGGATGTAAGACAAGGCACATAAATGACAAACTCCCACACTACAGGGAATACATCCATCTTAACAATGAGACCATATACAGAGTGACAGAATGACTCACAGGAGTGGCTTTGAGACCCACTAGTTTTGTAGCACCTCATGCAAAAAATGCTGTGTGTCATCTTCAGGTCTATGAAACTCATGTAGAAAGTACTAGCAAATTTCCATAACCACACGATAATTACTGGAAGGGAATAGAGTTTTTCAACTGTTCTATAGTTAGCAACAAATTCATATTGAACCTTCAGATTAGAGGTTTATGTATGGGAGGACATCTCCTTTCCAGCAAAATGATTCTCAGACAAGCTAGGAATTGTGATCTCTGTAAACACCCAGAATGATACCACAGTACAAGGACAAAGTGATTGACTTCAACAATTGGCTAAGCATCTGGTGTCATTCTAAGGGGATCCAGTATTTGTCTGCCTGGGACGACATGATCGACAGTCCACGATGCTTTGCCAGAGATGGCCTGCACCTGTCGCCCTTAGGATTCCGGATACTGGCTAAGGCTCTTGCCACCCCTATAGTGCCTTTTTTAGGCAAGGTTCAAATGACAAATTCACCACTGTAACAGGTACAAGCAAGCAAAATCTGAGGGCAATGCTACTCAATGCTAGAAGTCTAAACCTCAAAATGCACTCACCCGAGGCACTCCTTAAAATGGAGAACATTGACATCTGTGCAGTGACAGAGACCTGGTTCAAAGCTCCAGAGAGCACCCCTGAATTACCAGGCTTCAATTCATACCACACCTTTCGGCCACTTAACCCAGAAAGAAGCACGAAAGGTGGAGGCGTGTCCATATTCATTAAGGATATCAACACCTCCAGGCTAGTTGCGCAGCATAATGCATCCGAGATTATCCAAGTGCAACTAACTCTGGGCAAGACCGCAATCCAAATTGTAGCTTGCTATAGACTCCCCACCATGCCCCAGGATTCACACTCCTCATTTCTTGATACACTGGAAAGTATTAGGGTACAACCCAACACCCTAATAATGGGCGATTTCAACTACCCCACCATTAACTGGGAAAACTACTCATGTACAAACTCTTTTGCTCAACGTTTTCTAGAATTCATAAATTTCAATGCCTTGGATCAACTTATTCACACCCCCACCAGGGGCAGCAATATCCTAGACCTGGTCATTACCAACATGGGAAACCGGTGTTCCACACCAGAGGTCAATTCCTCATTGGTCAGATCCAACCACAAGCTAATCAGCCTAGACATCCACATCCCACCCCCAGCCCCGATTAGGGAAACCATCGTAAAAACTTCTCAAAAGCCAACTTCACACTTCTTAAGACAGAAGTGGCAAACTTCATGACACCCATGCAGACAGACAATAGAAGTATGACTGCTGAATCCTACACAAATGCACTTTATAAGCACTTACACAAGTGCATGGATCATGCTATCCCTAATAGAACCAAGATGTTATCCTCCAAAAAAGGAAGCCAATCTGGTGGTTCTTTGCCATAAACAAACTCTACAACAGAAGAAAGAAACTGTTGCAAAAAAGAGTAAAATCCCATGACTGGAGGAACTCCCTGGTCAACCTCAGTAAGAAGCTGAGATCCCTCATAAAATCCTCCAAAGCTAGTTACAAAAACAAAATTGCCACTGACTCTAAAGACAACCACAAAGCATTCTATAGCTATGTCAAGAATCTAAATGGGAACACTCAGATCTGCTCTGAGTTACAGCATAATGGCACTAAATATACAGAACCAACTGATATTGCCAACATCCTAGCAAATAGGTTCAGTGCTAACTTTACCCCCCTCTCACCCCCTAGAGGGCCCATCTCTATATCAGAAGAATGCAAAGTTCCTATAATCATGGCTGCACAGGTAAAAAACACACTCTCCAAAGCCAAGAACACAGCATCCATGGGACCTGACAATATCCCAGGCTGCGTTCTACACGAACTACAGAATGAACTGGCACCCTACCTAAGTACCATGTTCAATCATAGCCTCACGTCAGGCTTTGTACCCACTGAATGGTGCACCACGACAGTTATCCCACTTCACAAAGGGGGAGCCACGATGGATCCCGGGAACTACTGCCCCATTAGCCTGATGAGCCTGGTCTGCAAGGCAATGGAACGTATCATCGTGGAACTCATAAACAAAGACATTGGTAATCTCCAAACTCTGGACCCTACTCAGTTTGGATTTGTAAAAGGCAGATCATGTCTCCTAAACCTGACTGACTTCTTTGAAGCAGTCACCAAAGCCATAGATGAGGGTAAAATGGTTCACACAGCTTATCTAGATCTCGCCAAGGCTTTCGACACCATCCCCCACTCTGGAATTATAGATAAGCTCACTAAACTAGGTATAAATCCCTATGTCACAAGATGGGTTGCCAACTGGCTCATGGACAGAACCCACACTGTGAAAGTAGCGGATTCCAAATCTGACATCAGACCAGTGACAAGTGGAGTACCACAGGGTTCAGTCCTGGGTCCTCTCCTGTTTGGTATCTACTTTTCTGAAGTGCAGGCCAACACAGAAGATCTTTGGCTAACAAAGTTTGCAGATGACTGCAAACTAGGAGCCATAATCGAAACTCCTAACGATGTGGACAAACTACAAAAGGGCCTCACTGAGACAGATACCTGGTGTCAAAGCCATGGCCTGAAGCTCAATGCCAAAAAGTGTATTGTCATCCCCTTTGGTAAAACCTCTGTACCCATGAACTACCACACAGCTGGTAGTCTACTTAATGCCAAAAATGTGATAAGAGACCTTGGGACACAGGTGGACAGTAGTCTCTCCTTTGATAATCACATCGCCACAGTGGTCAGGAAATCCTTCTACGTGGCTCATCTCATCACAAAAGGATTCTCATACAGAAAAAAAGAGGTCATTGTTCCCCTCTACTCATCACTCATTAGACCCATTATAGAATACAACGCCCCTTTTGGTATGTACCTCACAAGACATCTACAACAACTGGAAAGACCACAGAAATACCTCACAAAGAGGATTACTGGCCTCAAACAGATGCCCTATGCAGACCGTCTCAAAAAACTACAGCTTTACTCCATCACATATCGCCTACTCAGGGGCGATCTCTGCCTAACATACAAAGCTATGTCAAACCCAGAGCTGTTGGACATGCTCCACTTAAAGAAATCCCAATCCCTCCGAGCTACACGCTCTTGGGACCTTAACCTTGTCACCACAATAAACAGAACATGCTGGAGGGATAGATTCCTGTCCCAGAGGCTTCCCATACTCTGGAACAGACTACCTATCTATGTCAAACAGAGCTCCTCATTAGCACTCTTCAAGAAAAATCTTGATGATTGGATGGGAAATGGGAAATTCACCCCGAGGATCACTTCTGTGGCTCTGCTTGACAGGGGCACAGGAAAATAATTTTCTTGGGTGGCGAAAGCCAGGGTACATTTTTTGGCTAGGCTTGTATGGGCCCTAGGGCCGATAGCCTAGTACCTACCTATGAACCTATGAACCTAAATAGGATATACACTCATGTCTCCCTTTTGAAAATGTGGACTACAATTTATTTATTTATTATTTATTTTACATTTGTTGACCGGGCAAGTCTAACTGGATATATGTCCATTTTCAGTAGAGGCCCGGGGAGAAAAGCTCCAACCATCAGCAGTGACAAAAAGAAAAATATAAATACAATATATAGTAATAGCTAAGTGAATTACAATACATTAGCTACACAGGTGAGAACAAATGTTTTATAGAGTAACTTAGTAGATTTAAGCTAAGATTAAATTCAGTGTCTGGGGTTATTTCAATTAAATACAGAAAACAAAAAACATAAAATTAAGGAGGGTTTTTTTTTTTTTTTTTAGTACTACAGATAGGTGAGATAAAAACAGTAGAGTATAGAGGTATAGAGAGAGCAGGAGATGAAAGTGATATTAGTCTGGGTTAGTGCAGGGACACAGCCAGTGAGTTGTAAGATATTCTTTCAGACGCTTTTTAAAAAGAATAGTGGAAACAAGGGAGGAAAGTTCAATAGGAAGCTGATTCCAGATTTTACCTGCTGTGTTGGCGAAAAGTGAGTCTCCAGACTTGTTATTTGATTTAACAGTGGAAACTAGGAGCTTATTATCTGAGCATAGTATAGCAAGATTTTTGTAGGGTGAGATCAGGTTAGTGAGGATAGGGGTATTTTTAGGGTGGTAAAGGATCTTTTGGGTGATAACAATTTGTTGATAAAGTAGTTGGTTCTGCAGTTCTAGCCATCCCAGTTGTTTTAGGTTAAGACAGTGGTGTGTTCTAAAGGTGGTGCCAGTGGCAAATCTGGCTATGTAATTGTAACTAGTAGGGAGTTTGGTAAGGTTATTTTTTGATAGATTGGTATATATTGCTGAAGCATAGAACAGGGTAGAGATAAGGTGGGTCTGGGCAATAGTTATTCTGGCTGTAGGGGAAAGGAAGGGTTTGATTCTGTAAAGAGTGCCTAGTTTTTTGTTGACTGACTTTATAGTAAAGTTAATGTGGTCATCAAAGCTAAGGTTATTATCAATTGTTACTCCTAGTAGACGGGTAGAAGTGTCTGGGGATATGTTAGTTGCATTGTTAGAAGTTATTGTAAAGTGCAGTTGAGGTGACTTATGAGTTGGAGCAAAGAGCAATAACTTTGTTTTCTTAGGGTTCAGGAGGAGGCAGTGTTGCATAAACCAATTTTCAACACTGTTAAATACTGTTTGGGTGAGAGACTGGAGAGAGGTTGTGGACTTATCTGAACAAATTAAAGTAGAGTCATCTGCATATTGTATGCAGGTGGCCTGAGGAACAGTATGTAGGTCATTAATAAACAATGAGCTTTTGAAAGGTCAATAAATAATGCAGAGGAAACCATTATCTTAGCTATTGGAGACAGTAAGGCAATAGGCCGAAAGTTGGAGAGTTCAGTAGATGACCCACCTTTATGTAGAGGGATGATATGGGATATTTTCCAAATGGAGGGGATTTTGCTTTCTAAAATTGTTCTATTTATAAGGATGGAGATGGGATAGGCAATAACTTTTGCTGCTATTTGCAGATATTCAGCTGGAAGACAGTCAGCAGAAGGGGTGCACGGTTTTAGTTTTTGAAGGAGTTTGCAAATGAGTGATGTAGGTACCGGTTGTATTTGAAAGGCAGGAGATGGAGTCTTTGTGGTATTTAATGGGGATGTAGTAACAGGTGGTAAAGTATTGGCAAGGGTTTGAATGGCTTCAGTAAAGTAGTTATTAAAGGCATCAGGAATTTGGTTAGCGTTATTTTGGTTGAATCCTGTAGGGGCAGGAGTTTTAGAGTGTCCTGGCTGAAGAAGTTTGTTTATGCCAGACCAGAATTTTTGTGGTTTTTGCTGATGATTTTGTTGGAGGTGAAGGTAGTAGTCTTTTTTGTCTCTGAGAATATCTTTCTTGGTGGCATTTCTTAGCTGTTTAAAGTAGAGGTGATCTGATGGACATTTAGAGACTCTCCATTTGGCCCAAATTTTATTTCTGAGGAGGATCTTTTGCCTAGTTTGTTTTGTGAGCCAGGGGCAATTTTGGTCCTTATTCAGGAAGAACGATAGGGAGCGTGGTAATCTAGGATCTGAATCAATCTAGTGTTAAAGTTGGTCACTGCATCATCAAGTGGAAGATGAGACAATAGGTGACCAGTCACAAGCTTTCAGTTCATTTTGGAAGCTCTCCAGGTTAAAAAATTTTTTGGAACGTGAGGTTTTAAAATTATTAGTAGTTCGGCTATGGATTCTTTGTTTAATAATATAGGTTAGCATGTGGTCACTAATATCGTCAGGGAGGGTTTCTGGTTTATAAGTATCAAGGTGGCTGTTGATAAGGATCCAGTCTAGGGTTGCTTCCTTACTGCTTGGCTTATGGATTCTAGTAGGAGTGGTTATAATTTGTGAGAATCCATAAAGATTTATATGATTGGGAGGATTAAGGGAGCTGCAGGAAGCCCAGTCTATATTAAAATCACCTAATACTATGGTTTCCTGAGGTGGATGGGTAGTGAGGTAACTAAGTAATTTTCAAGAGTGTTGATATTATTTCCAGGGGGGAGATATGCACAAATTAGATAGATGGATTTGGAGTTGTTGATTTGAAGTTTGGCACTAAGAGTTTCTGAATTGGTATCTGATGGTAGGAGCACATTGAAGGGTGAAACTTGGAGTTCAGATTTATGCAGAATGGCTACACCTCCACCCTTTCTGGTTTTATGGTCAAGTCTCAAGATATTATATCCAGGAGGGGGTAATCTCCTGGTCCAGAGTTGAGGGCTTTAGCAATGTCTCTGTAATACAGAGAATATCGAATGAGTGCACATCTAAGAGTGCATGTAGGTGGGTAATTTTATTGTTAATGCTACGGATGTTAAGGTGAGCTATTAGGAGGGAGTTAGAGGGTCTATTTAAACTAGTGATAGGAGGAGATAATAGATTGTGTAGGTTATTGGGAATGTCAGTATTGGGGCCTGGGTTAGGATGAATATCACCATCTAATAGGGGGTGTTGGTGAGGATATTGTATAAACTTAAGGATTTTGTAGACATTGTTTGGGCATTTTTTTATAGGGAAGTAGGGTAGCTCTATGGTATTTTGGTAATATATAGATAGAAGTGGAGGTTATGTTACTCTGGTTAAGGTTGTTTATGGGAGAAATGGGTAGAGTTTGCTGGTAGGGGTGGTGGTATTCAGGAAGAGAGAAGTATTCATACAAGGTTAATGTGTATTGTATTGTAAGAGAAGTAAGAGTTGAAGTTAAGAGTAGCAGGTCTGTGAGTATATATTTGTGTATTGGGGCCATTAGGATATGGAGCTAAGGAGTTTGGGTATATAGATGGTAGGAGTGTAGTAAGTAAACTACAGGTGGGAGAAGGAGAGAGTGCTTTAAAGAGGGAGTGTAGGTAGAGGGAAGAGGTGTACAATTAAGTAAAGTAAAGTTGGTTATAAGAGAGAAGCTGTATACAATTAAGTAAAATAAAGGTGGCTGTAAGAGAGATGCTGTAGAGTATAAGTAAAATAGGAAGGGGTGGGGAGAGGTTAAGGAGTATTACAAGGAAAGCAATTATCTAATTAGGGCTTTGAAGAGGTTAGGGGTAGGGCTATTGAGTGGAGGAGGTGTGTGATAGGATGAAAAAAAGAAGGGGTGTGGTTACAGAAGTATATGGCTAGGACCTCTGGGGTGGGTGGAAATTGGGGCTAGGGTAGGGGAGCGGAGTGAGTCCGCAGGGTGAACGGAGTGGGTTCAGACAGGTAACTGAGAAAGTCAGGGAGGAGAAAGAAACAATCAGCAAACAGCTAACTACTTGGTGCCTTAGTTGGGAAGGATAGACAAAGAAAGGAGGAACCAATGTAGAGAAAGTAAGTGGTTGCTAAGAGCAAAGCTAGTGGAAAGAAGAAGGTAAAGTGGAAAAATAGGGCAGGAGGGAAATCTTCAATCCAGGGACAGAGCTTTTATTTCAAAGGAAAAAAATCAGGGAAGGTTGGATGTCTAAGGGGCTATCCTAGTTTAGTCTGCCATCTAGTGGTCAGATATTGTAATGCAACAGTCACAAGGTAGCAGAGATAAAAAGGTAGAGGTTTTACGAGTGCTACTGTAGATAAATTACAGGAGTCAGCACAAGAATAAGAAATGAGAAAACATATGTATAAGTATTTAGGGAATAGAGAGGGGAGTATGGCTGCTGGGTATCCTGGCTAGGTAGCGTAACATACATGCACCAGAGTTTAAGCAAGTGTTGAAAATTACTACTCTGTTAGATAACACATACTTCCTTGCCTCCTACTGAACTGGGTTCTTAAGCCGGATGGCAAGTCTTTTTCTAAAGAGAAGTTGGTTTGGTTTGTTTGCAGTGGGTCCTTTCACCAGGTATGTAGATTCTTAGGGTTTTAGTGTAGGATAGATGATTCAAACCTATGAACAGTGGAGACAAGAGACTCAATGAAGGTGTAAGAAAACAAACATTTTAGAGACAGGGAATTACACAGAGCATTCAAATTCTAACAAACAAACAGGCATTAAATACAGTTGGGTAGTTCTCAGATTTCAACCCCAGCTTGTCAGTCCAGAGTTGCTGTCAATGTATTTCCATACAACATGAAAATGACAACAATGCCCCAATAATATCCAGCATCTCCAGCTTTCCCAAACTGACATCATAGCTCACAGCCTTTCCAAAGGTTTTCAGAGATTGTCTGCCCACATGGTAAAAAAAAAATTAGGATCGTAGTACTTCCAGTAGCAACTAATCATTGTATGGTATTGTAAGAGTCCTGCTGGGATCATATTCAATCCAGGCTGTTATTAATAGTTGTTACATGATTTTTGAAGAGCAGCATTAGCTATTTTGCAGTACTCTGTGGTATCCTTTTGATTCCAGTGTGTGTCAAAAATGTTTATGGAAAGAAGAGTATGTATTTGTGGCTAAATATGTTGCTCTAAGAGAAGTCATTAGATTCCACTATCTACACTAGGGTCTGTTTAGTAGTAGACTACCAGTGTCCTTAATTCAAATGGATTTTAAACTGCATATAAAGTCTGTATATACCATCCATCTATTAAATGAACAAGGTAATATCCTCTGGAGGTGTCATTGCAAAGGTAGGTATAGTTTACATGGCTTCTTAGTTTTTTTCAGTGTTAAGGTGTTACTGTATCTTGTTGTTTCCACTACTGCTAAGTTACTGTAATCTGGGATGTGAAACAGAAGACAGGCCCATGTCATCATAATGGGATCCAATGAGCATTCACCTTCTTTCATTCTGAGGGCATAACTTATACTAGTGTTATCTGTAATCATACTGAAATGCCCCCAACTTTCATGTAAGTGCTATTTCAGCTTCCATGATCCTAAGGCACAAAGAACTTCAGACTGCTCTGAGAATGAGAGAACATTTAGTTGCAGAGACAAGTTATATCTGGCACCATTTGTCTCTCTCTCCCACTCTTTGGAAAGGACTGAAGACACCTTTCCTATTGATCTTAAGAGGAATTATCTGTTACGAAAGCAGCAGTAATATTTGAATTTTAGAGTCTGCTGCAGATTGTTGGGGTGGACTGAACTATATAGGTGAGACAATAATAAGATTATTTTAATAGTAATGACATATGGTCCTTTATAATAAAATGCTACTTCTTTCATTATGAGACACTGGGAAGCAATATCTGAACAATTACTGGCTATGCTCATGCTCCACACCAGATTGATCACTCTATACTCACCCCCAGCAAAGTAATATAAGCTACTCATCTCATATTACATATCCTTAGAATGGCAATCAGTTTGGAATATTATGTGCCTTTTTTCATATCCACTTTTCTCTATGCGTATTTAATTCCTTCCTTCTTACAAATTCTACTTATTTTAAACTTTGTTAGTTGAATATTTAATGTACAAACAGCTTTACATCAAACATTATACAGAAATGATTTCATATTTACCACATTGTGTAAGTACTATGTATTATTTCTATATATATTAGAACTATTAATATATCTGTGCACTATAACTGGAACTTTCGTGGAGTTCTACACTAAAAAGTGGCTTTGTCCATTTGGACATTCCCAGTCAACACATGCAAATAAATAATTAATAACTAAATAAATAAAGAGTATTATATATATTTCCATTCATCCGTATATGATATTCTATTCATACCTCTCAACCTCTTAGCACAAAAATTCTGGACAAATCCAGAAATAATGGGGGGACGAAGGCCCAAAAATAGGGACAGATTTTAAATACTGCTCTTTGTAAAGGTAGAAAAGTTGCCAGAATACAAGGTCTTGTGTTACCATACATTTTTTGAAGGATATGAAGACTGAAACTCAAATTCTTGTCATTATTTAGTTAATTCAATCCTCACTGATTAGCCAAAAAAATCCAGAAAAACACAAATTTTATGAGGAACAGACCAAAACATGAGTCAAAAATCTGGATATTCTGCAAAAATCTGGACAGTTGAGAGGTATGAATTCTATTTCACACAAACTTGAAACTTCAAATATTCAATTAAACCAAATAAACCAGAACGGACAAGCTTCCAACAGGCCAAACTCAGACAATAAAACTCAGACAGTTTTATTGTCTGAGTTTGGCCTGTTGGAAGCTTGTCCGTTCTGGTTTATTTGGTTTAAATGAATTCAATTTCATTAACACTTATGGTCTGGATGATGGAGTTGCCATTTATTTTGTAAAACAAAGAGATATAAGTATTTTTTTTTTGTTTTATTTTTTCTCTTCAGTCACTTTTTCTGTTTTTATTTGTACATCCAACTTTCCAAATGAGGCATAAAGTAGCTGCAAAGCATTCCTGTTAAAGAAAAAACATAGTTCTTTCAAGCTGCATGCATTCCCTCATGCCATGGTTTTGGTACTAACACACACATTTTATATATTCATTTTATTTACAGCATTTTACTAGCAATAACTGGTTGATTGTAATGTATTGAGATTAAAGGTTCCCTTCCTTAATCTTAAAATTGTCTTCCTTTCTGTGACAGAAAGTAAAATTTATCGTATACTATATATGCAGTTGCAGTAGACATGCACAGTACTGCAGAAAAGAGTTAATATAACTACTGAACCTAGTGTAGAATCTCCTCTTTTTACATTTTTTGGTATTACTGCTATCTATGTAGTTATACAAGTGAAGAACACAACACAGTGGCCATGATTAAACTGATAATGGATCAGGTGAATAGCACATTTAAAGGTCAGGCAGCAGAGCAAGATGCAAGTCACTGATGCTATACAGAGTGAAAGTAAAGGAGAAGCTCAGTAGAAATGTCCAAAGTTATAATAATTAATAAATTTGACAATGCAGATAAGGATTGATAATAATATACTGAACAGGTAGAACTGCATTTTACAGCTAATTCAGTCATGGATGAGAAGAAACTTCCCACACTACTGAGTCTAATGGTAACTAAATCACGCAGTCTTTAGTATAACTTATCAACTCCTTTTAAGCCAAATAACAAGACATTCAAGCAAATTGATGATATTTTACAAGAAAGCTTCATCCCGAAGCCCCCTACAAAAGCTTTAAGATTTATATTTCATAAATGGAATCAGTGGAAGAAGAGACATCATACCTGATTATGTAACTTAAAATATAGGAATTGTCCCAGCATTGTCAGTCTGGAGAAGGACTTTCTGTGCATTGAGGGGCAGGCCTGTATTTAGTAAGTGCAATGAGAATACTCAAAAAAAATCTGTTGTCAAAAGGATTTAAGCTTAAAGAAGCCGCTCAATGTAATGATTTTGATGGGAACTGCTATTTAACGATACATCTGAACTAGAGCCGGATCCAGCACAAGATGACCTAGGCAGCTACCTTTGGCTCAGTGCTGGCTGGGGGACCTGGCTGGCTTTAAAAAAAAAATAAAAAAAATTCCTGGTCATTTGTCACTTTAAAAAATGCTTTGTCACTTTAAAAACTAAGACTAAATGCACTGCTCAGCCAGAAAGCATGCACACCTCAGCATGTACTTTCTATCTGCTTTGCTATCTGCTACCTCCAGTCAACCAACCAGCAAGCATGTACACCTTAGCTCAAGCTGAACAGCATCAGAGATTCCTCCAGAGAGGGAGATTTGACTTTGTGACCCAGTGTGGATTTGAAATGTACAGGACAAGTGAATAGAACAGAAATAGCATTAGCATAGGAGATTTGGACAACTAGCAAGCAGGCACACCTCAGCACATGCTGAACAGCATCAAAGATTCCACTAGTGCGAAAGACTTATTTTGCTGACTAGTATCAGCATGGCTTTGCAATCTGCAGGAGAAATGAGTGGAACAGAAACAGCAACAGGGTGAGAGATTTGAATTTCAATGAAATGTGCAAGACAGTGACAGCTTGTTTTGCAAGTGAGTGCACAGAACAAATGGTGTGTGTGTGTGTGTGTGTGTGTGTGTGTGTGTGTGTGTGTGTGTGTGTGTGTGTGTGTGTGTGTGTGTATGTGTGTATAATGTCCCAGTTAGGGGACACTCTAGTTAGACTTTCTCAGAGTCAAACCTTGAACCTTAAGTATGGAAGGCAAGAACCTTAATCTTTCAAAACTGCCAGGCCACTGTTAATGTTTTTCTTTTTGTAACTCACTGGCAATTATAGCCTGTGTCAGTACATAGTTTTGTAGTTTGAGCTACAACAGATTGTCGAGCTGATGAGTTATGCTATGAGCTATTAAAAAGTCACTTCCTGTTGAACATGTTTGATTCCCTTAGCCTTCATTCTCCTTCTGTATGAGTCAGTCCAGTTAATTTACCAGACAATACTCATGGGCTGCTCCTGAGAAGGGGCACGTGTCCAGTGGGCTATCCCAGGCTGTTAGTAAATGTGTTTCGCATTTTTCTATTGAATTTCAGCACCCTTCACATAGACACTAAATAGTACTTTTCTAAATGGTATTTGTGGATGAATCCTAGCCCATCTGTTGTAGCTTAGTGGGTTGCCAGGTACATTTTTACTAAATGCGACTTCCAGTAGAAGAAAATTTTACTATTTTTTTCAGTCCATTTTCAATGAGAGTATGTTTGTATTGTTTAGAAACTAGCTGCCAGCATTTTTTTCTGTTGTTGTTGTTGTTTGTCTTTCGTCTTTTCCTGGTTAGGGGTCGCCACAAAGGAACTCCGGTCCGCTAATGATTGGCAGTAGATTTTTACGAACGCCGAGGTGCCAGCTTGGCGTCCAACCTTCAACGAAGGCACGCCCATTTGCGCATGTCTTTTGAATGCCCACCCAACCACGGGGAGGACATGCGGACTCCACACAGAAGGTGGTCTCTGCACTCCAGCCAAGAATCGAACGGAAGAACCTCTTGCTGTGAGGCAACAACACTACCGCTGCACCACCGCCAGCATTTTTTCTGTAAAATTTGAAATAAAAGTTTTGAATGAAATTCAGATATCTGATAACTGTAATAGTAAATAAGAAAGTAATATGTACTCTAATAAGTTTGAACAGTTTTTATGGTAACTGGGATGAAGAGCCAAGTAATGGGCTATTGGTACAGTTGGCAGAGGCCAGATTCATTACCTTGCATAGGGACCCATTTGTCAGCAATCCAGATCTGTTTACTCTGGAGATGTATGTTGCAACAATATGGCATTATTAGCCATTTAAAAAAACC
>NC_056729.1:393369495-393401995 GCF_019279795.1 Protopterus annectens | reverse complement strand
TTTAATAGCCGCACTTGCACTTGTTTCCTACTTTTCCTGTAACTAGCCTAGTCCAGATAGAGAGTTGCTGTATCCAGGACTGTTGGTAAGCTTCTGAGCCCCACAAGCCTTTCTGTGTTGGAAGAAAGCCTTCTAGCTTAACAGTGGGAGTGGTAAGCACTAGGTAGCCTGTCTAACATGAGAGGAGAGGTTCTTGGCCCAGAAATTGTAGTTTATTGACCATTTGTACAGTTTGTCCATCTCTTTCAACTTTCTGGTTTAAAAGACCACATCTGAGCTTGTTTCCCATCTTTCTTGTAATTAACCCACTGGGTAGCACTAGAAAGCCGTAAACTGATGCAAGCCTTCTAGCTTAGAAGAGAGACTTTGGAGTGATTAAGTATCAGTTTTCTGTACTTTCTTGCTGTACTTAACTGTTTTCCACCTAAACTCAGATTTTTCAGCATTTATTGTGATTTAAAAGCTTGTTTTTTTCGCATATTGTACTTATTTGACTGCCTGCACTTTTAAAAAGTTGTTTTTTGCTTAAATAATTTGTTTAACTGTTGTTAGCTACACACTAAAGTGCGATAGACTTTTCTGATCGTTTGTAGTTGTTTAAAGTTGTTTTAAGTGTAATTTTTACTGTTTTTGCCTTATCTTTTCAAAGAAACAAAAAAATTTCTTGTTTCCTGCCTTTCTAAGCTAGTATAGTCCAGTTTTCAGGCTAGTGCTGAATTCAGGGCTGTGATACCAGTTTCTGAGTTGCCCATACCTTACTTGGATAGAAGGAAGTTTCTTTGTTCACCTGTGAGAGAGGGGAGCTGTGAACAACCTATCTGTCCCTGGAGGAGTGGTTCCAGCCCAGAAGTTAGTAGTTTATTGGCCATTTTGGGCTAATTTCTCTCTCTTTCATTTCCCTACTATAAAAACCATGTTTGCATGGTTTTGTGCACCGGACAGTGCCAGTTAGCTGCGGTTAAATTATTGCCAGCTCCACTAAGTCTCCTCTTCAGTTTTTCCCTTGAAACTAGTCTAACTCTCAACCTAACACACAAAAAGCGTCTTACAGCCCAGCACTTGCTCAGACTTAATAGCAAGCACTAATATACCCTGACACTGATTGCCCAGCAGGGCATAGCTCTTTATTCATCCCTCAACAACCAAGTGACTAAACAGCTCACCCTACTATTCAGGCATGACCAAAGGGCAACTTCAGGTACACTCTCCAGTCCAGCTGGTGAATCTGGGTATCCTGAGGCAATGTTACAACTGCCTCATATACACAGGCAACCCTCTCCTCCTACCACAAAACACTAACATATGCAATAGATGCAATTATACAGCCAAACTGGAAGCTAAGCTGTCTCCTTCCAAGACTGGAACAGACAGTCAAGAGGAGAAGGTTAACACTTGCACCACATTTCCAGCTACACACAGACCTACTAAAACAGCACTGGCAAAAGATACACATAAATACACAAAATCATACTCAGAGGCTCTAAATAAAAACCTGCAAAAACATCAGAGACCTCCAAAGCAGTCACGCAAACAACCTGCACTTCCCGTCACAAACCAGACAACACATAAAACACAAAATCAGTGTGCCGCACAATCACAGCCCTTGAGGTGAAATAACATGCCTAACACACTAGTAATAGGTGACTCTATAGTCAGGCACACTGACGTCCCATTCATTAGGCTGGACAAGCAGAAGGTTACTGTTAGCTGCCTGTCGGGAGCCAGAATACGTCACATAACACAAGCACTCAGGTAATTCCTGAACAAGTAGAAATATGAGTCTGTCATTGTTCATGTTGGTGTGAATGACCTGAGATTACCTCCCTGGACTACATGAAAAGAGACATGGAAGAGCTCTCTGATAATGCAGCCCAGGCTGGTATGACCCTGACCTTGAGTAGCATCCTGCTCTCACCAAGAATGATACCTCAGTATAAAGAAAACATGATCAATTTCAACAATTGGCTAAGCTTCTGGTGTCATTCAAAGGGGATCCAGTGTCTGTCAGCCTGGGACGACATGCTCAATAAGCACGTTACTTCACAAGAGACCACTTGCACCTGTCACCCCTAGGCTTTCAAATACTGACCAAGGCTCTTGCTGCCCCCATAGTGCCTTTTTTAAGCAATGCTCAAAAGTCAAACCCACCTCCGTAAACAGCACAATTAACAAAAAACTGAGGGTTATGCTACTAAATGTCAGGAGTTTAAATCTCAAAATGCACGTGCTCAAAGCACTCCTCAGTATGGAGAACATCGACATCTGTGCAGTAACTGAAACCTGGTTCAAGGCTCCAGAGAGCACCCCAGCACTACCGGGCTACAACTCATACCACACATTTCGGACACAGAACATGGACAGAAACACAAAAGGAGGGGGTGTATCCATATTCATCAAGGATACCTACACCTCCAGGTTAGTGGCGAAGGATACCTACACCTCCAGGTTAGTGGCGCAGCATGATACCTCTGAGATCATCCATGTGCAACTAACATCGGGCATATCTGCAGTGCAAATTGTGGCCTGCTACAGATCACCCTCCATGACCCAGGACCACCACTCCACCTTTCTGGAGACACTGGAAAACATGAAGGTCCTACCGAACACCCTGATATTGGGCAATTTCAATTACTCTACCATTCACTGGGAAAACTATTCGAGTACAAATTCCCAGGCCCAGTGCTTTCTGGAATTTATCAACTCAAATGCCCTGGAACAGCTGGTAAACTCCCCTA
Source organism: Protopterus annectens (assembly GCF_019279795.1). Taxonomy (NCBI): domain Eukaryota; kingdom Metazoa; phylum Chordata; order Ceratodontiformes; family Protopteridae; genus Protopterus; species Protopterus annectens. Next base: position 393,399,260 of record NC_056729.1, on the reverse strand, counting down.
CCAGAGGTGAAAACATATTGGACCTTGTCATCACCAACATGGGCGACAGGTGTCCTACACCGGAGGTCAACCCATCACGGGTTAGATCAGACCATAAACTAATCAGTCTGGATGTCCACACCCCACAACCACCCCCAACTAAGGAAACCACAATAAAAAACTTTTCTAAAGCAAACTTTACCTTACTTAAGACAGAGGTGGTAAGTTTCACAGCCCCCACGCTAAAGGATAATGCTGCCCAAGATGCAGAAACCTTTACAAATGCACTCTATGAACACCTACAAGGATGCATGGATCATGCCATCCCTAGCAAAACCAAGACTCACTCCTCTAAGAGAAGGAAGCCAGTTTGGTGGACCCCTGCAATAAACAGGCTATACAATAAAAGGAGGAAACTAGTGCAGAAAAAAAGCAAATCCCAAGAGAAATCAGAAAGTTCACTCCAGGGATAATTCCAGTTGCTGTACTGGATATGGGCACTGTGAACTAACATCTGGTGGCATGGTGCCTGGGCAATTTTTGTTTTGGACTAGGCTTGTAAAGGCTCCAGGGCCATTAGCCTAGTACATACCTATGAACCTACGAACCTATAAGAAGGAAAGACATCCCTGATTAGTATCAGTAAGAAACTAAGGTCCCTCATGAAATCATCCAAGGCTAACTTCGAAAGACAAATAGCCAAGGATTCAAAAGATAACCACAAAGCCTTCTTTAGCTATGTTAAATATCTAAGTGGCAACTCACAGATATGCACTGAACTAGTGCAAAATAGCACAAATATATAGTGAACTTACTGATATTGCCAACATCCTGGCAGATAGATTCAGTGCAAACTTCACCCCCTCTCACCTCCAAAAGGGCCCACAACAATACCAGAAAAGTGTAGCGTTCCAAAAATCACAGACGCACAGGTGAAAACAACCCTTTCAAAAGCCAAAAACAACGCATCAGTGGGACCAGATGGGTCCCAGGCTGCATCTTGCATGAACTACAGAATGAACTAACCCCCCCACCTAAACACGCTGTTCAACCTCAGCCTCTCCACAGGCTACGTGCCCATAGAATGGTGCACAGCAATGGTTATTCCTCTCCACAAAGGAGGGTCCCCAACTGACCCTGGTAACTATCGTCCCATAAGCCTGACTAGCCTTGTCTGCAAGGCTATGGAGTGCATCATCATGGAACTCATTAACAAAGACATTGGGAACCTCCAAACACTTGACCTGACCCAGTTTGGCTTTGTTAAGGGCAGATCATGCCTACTAAACCTGGTTGACTTCTTCAAAACAGTCACTAAGGCCATAGATGAGGGAAAGATGGTTCACACAGCCTACCTTGACCTCATCAAGGCTTTCGACACCATACCCCACTCGGGTATTACAGAAAAACTCACCAGCCTGAACATAAACCCCTACATCACAAGATGGGTTGTCAACTGGCTTACAGACAGAACTCACACGGTAAGAATAGTGGGCTCCAGTTCCGACTCTAAACCAGTCACAAGTGGTGTCCCGCAAGGCTCGGTCCTGGGACTCCTACTGTTCGGCATATACCTCTCAGACATACAGGCAAACACAGGAGGACTATGGCTAACCAAGTTCGCCGATGATTGCAAACTGGGAGCCATAATTGACTCTCCGGCTGACACGGACATCCTCCAAAAGAGCCTTACTGAGACAGACACCTGGTATCAAAGTCATAGCCTCAAGCTAAAATGCCAAAAAATGCATAGTCATCCCATTTGGGAAAAACAAAACACCCACAAATTACCACATAGGTGGCAGCCCCCTTAATACAGAAGAGGTAATAAGAGATCTGGGGACCCAGGTAGATAGTAATCTCTCCTTTGACAATCATATTGCCAAAGTAGTTAGGAAATCCTTCTATGTGTCCCATCTAATTACTAAAGGATTCGCATCTAGAAATAAAGAGATTATAGTGCCCCTCTACTCGTCACTCATTAGACCCATCATAGAGTACAATGCCCCATTTGTGATGTACCTCACAAGACACTTCCAACTGCTGGAAAGACCACAAAAGTACCTCACCAAGAGGATTACTGGCCTCAAACATATGTCCTATGCAGCCCGACTGAAAAAACTCCGTCTGTACTCAGTGGCATATCGCTTACTCAGAGGTGATCTGTGCCTGACTTACAAAGCCATGTCCAACTCAGAATTGATGGGCATGCTCCACCTAAAGAAATCCAAGTCACTGTGAGCCATACACTATAGTGAGCTAAACCTCACTGCAACAATAAATAAAACATGCTAGAGGGATAGATTCCTGGGCGGCCACGGTGGTGCAGTGGTTAGCATTGCTGCCTCACAGCAAGAGGTTCTCCGGTTCGATCCTCGGCTGGGGTGCCTTCTGTGCGGAGTCTGCATGTCCTCCCTGTGGTCGCGTGGGTTTCCTCCGGGTGCTCCGGTTTCCTCCCACATTCCAAAGACATGCTGCAGGTGGATTGGACACTCTAAATTGGCCCTAGGTGTGCGTGTGAGTGTGCCTTCTGTGGAAGGTTGGGCGCCGGGCTGGCAACTCGACACCGTAAAACTCCACTGCCATTCAATGTGCGGACAATGTGATCCGTTGTGGCGACCCCTAACCGGGAAAAAGCCGAAAGAAGAAGAAGAAGAGGGATAGATTCCTGTCACAGAGACTCCCCATGCTTTGGAACAAAATTCCAAATTATATCAGGCAGAGCCCCTCACTCTCTTCAAGAGAAACCTTGACGACTGGATGGGTAACAGAAAATACACCCCTGGGATCACTTCATTGGCTCTGCTTGACAGAGGATCAGTTAATTAATCAATGGGGTGGCGAAAGCCGACACACTCTGGCTAGGCTTATAAATGTCCTCGGGCAGATAGCCTAGTACCTACCTATGAACCTATAATGGTGGATTTTCCTCACCATTTCTTAATGCTTTATGCTAATAAGTTCCCAGGTTTACTGCACTCAGTCCAAAATTCTCTCCAAAAATAACTTAGCCCCCTCTTTTGTCTCACTCCTAATGCACTATGTGCCATTTTATATTTTCTGATAACAACCATATTTTTAAAACAGAAAGCTACATATATTACAGACTGCTTTCATTGACTGCTTATATAATTTAATATTCATATATAATCTGTTGAGTAGGAATGATTTGGTTGCCTATAAGGTGCCGAGGTTTCCAGTTGAAAGACATCCCACAACACCATAATTGTTATGCTGCCTAGTGGATTTAGTTGCCTAAAATTCTTAAACCAACTCAAATGATTTCAGGAGTATGGGGTCCTTAAGAATTAAGGAGGGATCATCAATAGCTTCATAGCTTTGCAAAAGGTATGATCAGGTGAGAAAGCTAATGTAACAGTCGTGTGGTCTTAAGATGGGTCTGTAATTATCATGGTTGCATTAACCATGGGAATACAGTTATATGATATACATAATAAGTCCTTTATGCTGGTTGAGGTCTGATTGGGAATGGAATATGCGGAATTTTCATTATGTGGGTGCTTGTGTCTCCAGATATGACCTAGCTGTAATAACTTGCGTGCTTAGTTTATACTTCTCTGAGATCTAATGTGTTTTTAGAAACAATGACCAAGCAATATGAGATAAAGTTCAGGGAGGCATTACAATCATTTGCTAAAACTGTTATTTTTATTATAACCATGTTGTCTAGTTTGTTAAAAAGTTCAGGAAATAATCTTGGGGTGTCTTTCTTTGGTCCATAAATTGACCTTACAATTATAGGATCTTTTGAGCTATTGAACTGCCCCAACTGACATCTACTTTCCATATTAACCACTTACTCTGTTAACAAGCTGTCAATGAATGTAGCTTTGACTCACAATGCACACACTGATATTTGCCTGGTAAAATGGCTCCATTCACTATATGTATGTATAATGAAGATGTATTGCAAAGTTTTCTGTCCACTCTCTAAATCCAGCCCACAGATGACAGTGTATGATAACTTAATTGGCTAAGTTTTCTATTGTATGCAGCTTACAACCATCCACAAATTTAGAAACTTTTTACTGACAGTGCGTGCTTGATTGACATTGCATAACATTATTATTAAGTGAGCAGTTGTCCTTACAGCTTTCAGCCAAATAAATGGGAAAAAGTCAAAAGTAAGAAATGCCATCCACACATATATGTGCTGCAGGACACCTCTATTAGTGTACACAGACACACAAGAAACTGGATGAGTTGGCACCAGAATAATCTAGACTGTCTGCTCTTTTATTTATTTTATTTTTTATTTATTTAACATTTGTTGACCAGGAAAGTCCGACTAGGTTCCACAGATCCTGTTTTCAGTGGAGGCCCAGGGAGAAATGCTCCAGAAGCATGTCTTTAGAATGTGGGAGGAAACCGGAGTACCCGGAGGAAACCCACGCAAACTCAGGGAGAACATGCAAACTTCTCTTCCATGATCCTCCAGATTTGTCACTGTTGTCATCTGATCCACACCATCTACATATTAGCACCTGATGTGGTTTAACTCCCTAAGGCCACTTTGCCAAGGCAAAGACATGAGTGTAATTAAACTGCTCTGCTAGGGAAGAAACAAGTTTTCAATGAAGAATCTTATGACATTTTGAATTGGTTATCCTTTACGTACATATACATAACACATACATTTTTTTTTATCTGTCTGTCTATATGTGTGTGTGTGTGTGTGTGTGTGTGTGTGTGTGTGTGTGTGTGTGTGTGTGTGTGTGTGTCTATATATATATATATATATATATATATATATATATATATATAAAGTTCCTTTGCCATAAAACTACATTTATTTGCACATCTTTTGGATGACTTATTTATTTTATGGGAAGGTGAGGTACACAGAATCCATAACTTTGTAGAATACTTGAAAATACTTTGGACTTTTTGAAATTTACATATTCTTGGAGCTGAGAAAAGATAAGTTATTTGGACACCCTCATTTCCCACACATCTAATGGTTTCAAGTCCAACAATTTTACGAAAGAAACTTTTTGCAACTCCTATCTACACTTCACCAGCAGTTACCCTATTTGGCTAAAAAAAGCTTACTGTAGGGACAAGTCATTAGAGTGGCACTTATGACCTGTGTGGCTCAAATTAGCAAAGTTAAGGGAAATCTTTTCAGCAAGGGAGTACCCTGACCATATAGGTTCATAGGTTCATAGGTTCATACTAGGCTATCTGCCCTAGGGCATTTATAAGCCTAGCCAGAGTATGTTTGGCTTTCGCCACCCATTTTAAATTAATTTTGCTATGCCCTTTTTTGAGGTTAGTATACTGTGCCTCTGTCTAACAGTGACACAGAAGTGATACCCGGGGTAAACCTATGATCTCCCATCCACTCATCAAGATTCCTCTTGAAGAGAGTCAATGAGGGACTCTGCCTAACCTGGACTGGGATTTTATTCCATAGTGAAGGGAGCCTCTGGGTTATGAAGCTGTCCCTCCAGCATGTCCTATTTATTTCAGTGCTGAGGTTCAAGTCTCTCGAGTGTGTAGCTCGATGGGATTTGGATTTTTTGAGGTGCAGCATGTCCCTTAGGTTGGACATGGCCTTATACGTCAGGCACAGGTCACCTCTGAGCAGGCGGTATGCCACTGAGTAGAGCTGGAGTTTCTTTAACCGAGCAGCATATGGCATCTGTTTGAGCCCTTTGATCCTCTTGGTGAGGTACTTTTGGGGTCTTTCCAGTTGCTGCAGGTGTTTGGTAAGGTACATCCCAAAAGGGGCATTGTACTCGATTATGGGCCTGATGAGGGATGAGTAGAGAGGCACGATGACCTCCCCTAATCTAGATGTGAATCCCTTCATGATTAGGTGGGCTATATAAAATGTTTTCTAACCACTTTGGCCACGTGGTTGTCAAATGAGAGATTGCTATCAACTTGGGTCCCCAGGTCCCTAATGACTTCTTCTGTACTTAATGGATTACCACCTATGTGGTAATTTGTGGGCACTTTGTTTTGCCAAAGGGATGACTATACACTTTTGGCGTTTAGCTTGAGGCCATGGCTCTGGCACCAGTTGTCTGTTTCTATGAGGCCCTTTTGGAGGATGCTTGTGTCGGCTGGAGAGTCGATTATGGCGCCCAGTTTGCAGTCATCTGTGAACTTGGTCAGCCACAGTCCTTCCGTGTTGGCCTGTACCTCCGAGAAATATATACCAAACAAGAGAGGTCCCAGGACTGAGCCTTGTGGGACGCCACTTGTAACTGGTTTGGAGTCTGACATGGCTCCAGCAATTCTAACCATGTGGGTTCTGTCCTTGAGCCAGTTTGCAACCCATCTAGTGACATAGGGGTTTATATTTAAGCTGGTGAGCTTATCTATAATGCCTGAGTGGGGTATTGTATCGAAGGCTTTTGCGAGGTCCAGATAGGCTGTGTGGCTGTGTATATTCTAGATACCTTGTTATTGGAAGTGTACAGTGAGTTGGGGAACGGATATAAACCACTTCTAGACACTGGACTCACTGCATCTACCAACACAAACATGAAAGGGCCACACTAGTAGAACATAACCAGTTCTCCGGGGAGATTAAAGACATCATTAAAAGAAATTGGTGCATTTTTAAGACTAACTCTGAAATACATCAGCTGCTAGGGAGTGATCCCACTTTTATTATTAAAACAGCACCTAATTTCAAAAAATTAATGGAGAACAAATATGGTACATTTCCAAAGGTAATTAAAGGAACAGATGTGGGTGTTGTAGACAGTGTACCTACATTACTAGGAATCAGACATTCACATTAAGTAATACTATGAATAGCAGAATAACATTTCAGGATGGTGATTGTGTCACCTCAAGAGTGGTGTATATTGCTTACTGCATTGAATGTTTAGCATTTTATGTTGGCAAGACTAAATGTGTCGTAAAGACACATATATATGAACACACATACGTCATTGTCAGCAAAAATGAAAACAGTGCTCTATTCAAACATTACATTGTATATCAAGGATTTAGGAAGTTTTGCTTTGGTATCCTGAAAGAATTAAGTTAGACCCAAGAGGGAGGATTGGAAAAACTTTTTAAAAGTGAGGGAAATTAAGTGGCAACTTAGACTTGGTACAATATTACCCCCGCTTTAAACAACAATGTGTCTAATGCTCTTCGGTTAAGTACAAAAGCTACTAAACTATAGGTTATTCAACCATTACTTACAATTGTTATTCGGTACATATGCTTATATACAAATTATGTGTGTGCCTTGTTTGTAACGAGATTGAAGTTTTTTATGCACTAACTGTCTCATATACATGGGTTCTTTAAGAGAAAAATTATGAAAAAAACAAATTCAATTGATTCATGAACTACAGCCAATAAAAAAATGTTTTAGATATTATATAATGCCTTGCTGTTGTTTTAGTATTATTCTGATGAAGTCTCTTTTTGGGAGACGAAAGTGCTGATTGTTTTATGATATAATATCAAATTGTTTTTCAGCCATTTGTGGACCCTATATGTCATTTATTTTTACTATGTTCAAGTGTTTATGGTTGATGCTGCACCTATTTTATATTTTCCAAGTTTTTTTTACTTACATCTCCACTTTTGTTGAAGTCCCAGTCTTGCCCCTCTTGTTATATGTATTTGCAAGCCTTCACTCCTATTCTTACTAAAATGCATTGCTCCTTCCACACCTTTTTAGTTTCCCCTGACATGGTCTGAAGAAGCCATTTAAGGTGAAAATATGATTAATACATCCCAGCAGCACCTTGCCGAGCTCTAACTGTCTTACAATCCTCAGCTGAACAATCCAGGTATTCAGCTTTTTGTGCCAATTGAGGTTATTGTTCTACTTTCATTTATTGTTACACAAACAATTCTTTGTTATTATGAAGACTAGGAAATGCATTCATTGTTTGCTTCTGAAGCACAGATTCATTGATAAAAAATACTGATGCTGACACTGTAACAGCATTCTTTTGGGCATGGAGTTCAAGGACTTGCTTTGTAAAAGCAGACTAGCTCAGACTATAATATTTGCCTTATTTAGAAAACTGCACTGGTTCCAAGGCTTCCTTCCAGCCAATTGCACTGCACCTAACCTAAGTAGACTCCCCACTGGCCAGTGAGACAAAGTGTTTTTCTACTGCTTAATTACCACTAACGTAGGCCTACCAGACAGTCTTCTTCACAACATTATTGGCCAACTCATTCCTATAGTTCCCAAATAGGATCTTGTTATTTTTCAGCCAGTCTGTTCTTGTATATTAAATATTAGTGCAACTACTGACCAATCTTGCTGTCCTTTATCAGATGTGTTTGGTTTCCTTTAATTGTTTTAAGAATTTAGGTAGCCTTTTACCATTACTATCAAAAATGTTCATGAAAGACTATGCATGGGCCCCCTCAAATCATCTATGGTATGATCACAATTATTCTCATTTGTAATAATACATTATTAATATATAATTAATGATCATGGGATATGTAAGGCCAATCTATAACCATATGGGAAAGGTTATTTCAAGCACAAAAAGGAAGGTGGCCATGCTTAAAAAGAGCAGCTAGCCTAGTAATTACATATGAACCCATAAGAGCTGAGGAATATCATAGTTGTGCCTCTATGGGCCTGTCCTGGATTTTTTTAATTGGTTATTTAATGATCTGTCAGAAATCTGTTGCACCTCAGTGATCAGATCTTGACCTGGACAGTTAACGTTTTCAGGATTTTAAATGCACTCTCAAAGCAGTGCAAGTCTCTGATTTTATGCGTGATCTCAGAACAGGACAAATCTGGGATTTTATGTGTGGTTTCAGAACGGTGTGAATTTAAGTGTGATCATGGGGTATGTATACTTTCTTTGAAACTGTAGCATCTTGCAAATTCCCCATTCTCCAAGGTACAGTGATCTTAGAGTAAGAACATGTTACAAAATACGGTATAGCAGCTTCTTTCTTGTTTTCTTTCTTTCTTTTTGGAATCATCAGTTTAATTATCAAAGTGTTGGAGTATCTAGTGTCACAGCTCAGAGAGCCATGTGAAAATCCACATTGCTATGAAAATGTTTTGAATTCTATACTTACATACATACCATGGCCCATTTTCAGATATTATCACACCAGTAATTCTATGTGTCAAAATATGTCCTCTGCCTATAGCATTTGTCAACTTTGTAACGTCAGGAAACTCTACTTAATAATCTACACAATTTAGTTATACAAATTCTGGAAAAACAAAACAAAATGTTGCTGCATTTACTCTAGCTATTCCTGGAAGTGAGTGAGGAGTTACTTCCTGTCATGCAATTTTATAATCAGTGTTACATGCTGCCCAACTCTGAACTTCATCTGTTTGTTTTGACATACTAGGCTAGTATAAAATATCACAGGCTCTTTGCACTCCACACTTCCTAGATATAATGGATGCATTCTTGCCATCATTTTTTTAGATGATGTCACTTTAATTAGCCTTAAACATCAAGTCTTACTAGCAGCAGGCTTATTTGAATAAAAGCAATGGCTGCATTTCTTTCCTTGCAGCTTATTTGTAGCATAGCTAGTGTCTTTTAACCACCACACTAACTATATATATATATATATATATATATATATATATATATATATATATATATATATATCCAGATCATTCTAAGTATAATATTTTATCTTATAAAGAAGACATATTTTTCTATCATGAATAAAGTTATTTATACCCTCTACAAGTGATTATATTTTAGTATGCTTTATGAGTATTCATGTAATTATATTTTAGTATGCTTTATGAATAAAATTATTTTATTTATAATATTATTTTAAAAAGTTCTGAATTATCATCTGAACTAAGTATAATACTATAACTTATTAAAGAAGGCATATTTTTCTATTTTGAATAAAGTTATTCATATCCTCTTCATGTGCTTATATTTTAGCATGCTTTATGAGTAAAACGTAAAATGTATTTTATTTATTATTTTTTTGAATAAGTTCTGAAGTGTCATCTGAACATGGTGATGTCATCTTATATCGGAAGTGCTTCTGAAAGAAAATATTACTTACTTTTGTCAAGTAAACAGACTGTTTAAGGATGATTAAAAAGATGATTTTGACTATGCATCTAGACATAAACTTGAGTCAGAAGCTAATGAAGTTGATTTGTTAGTGTAAACAGTGTCTGAGTTCAGGACCATTCATTAGTATATGTTTGAGCCTGAAGTGGCATAGACTATAACTGTTATAATCACAGCTAAAAGTGAAAGTGGGGCCATTCAGGATGATTCCTGCGTAGCATGACTTAGTAAGGTCTTGAACATAAGTGCTTTTATCAAGTAGTATTATCAGAATATACAGTGCTGATTAACAAGTTTTGTAATTCAACATTTTTAGGAGCAATGAGCAACACTGCTGTTGCATAGAAAAAATATCCTTCTTCCTGTACTTCTTGCACTGCAATTGTACTAGAAGCAGAGTGCATTTGCATACATGGGTTTATATGCATATAAATGTGCCTTGTAACTCTTTCTGCATGAATTATGTTAATGATGATGATAATAATAAGATAGTAATATAAGAAATTGGTAATAGTTATCTCAAACATATATTATTTTCTAAAGATGTTACATGTACTAGTAAATTCTGTTAGTGCTAATCTGTCGTATTTCTAATCTGGTTAATTCTTCAGGCATGAACAGAGCTGCAGTTTTTCCTGACCTGACACAGGCAATAATGTATACTGTAATGTATTTATTTATTGTAAGAATTGTTTAGTTTGTTTGTGCTGTGATACAAAATTATGTTAACAAATAATGTACTGTTAGTACTGTAGTGAAGGACAGCTTTAACAAATAATGTGCTGTTAGTACTGTACTGAAGGACAGCTTTAACAAATAATGTGCTGTTAGTACTGTAGTGAAGGACAGCTTTAACAAATAATGTACTGTTAGTACTGTACTGAAGGACAGCTTTAACAAATAATGTGCTGTTAGTACTGTACTGAAGGACAGCTTTAACAAATAATGTGCTGTTAGTACTGTACTGAAGGACAGCTTTAACAAATAATGTGCTGTTAGTACTGTACTGAAGGACAGCTTTAACAAATAATGTGCTGTTAGTACTGTACTGAAGGACAGCTTTAACAAATAATGTGCTGTTAGTACTGTACTGAAGGACAGCTTTCCTTTTCTTCAAAGAAATGTAGACTTAGCTTTATACAATTTTTAATGTCCAGAGGAAAATAATCAGGTAGGTATACTTTACTATATTTCTAGATGTACAGCTTTTCTTACATAACTTGTTTATATATTGGCATAATGGTTAAGGTCTTTAGCTCATAGGTACAAGATACAGGGTTTGATTCTGACCTCTGGTTATTGGCTAGGCTTGTAATAGTCTGCAGACTGATAGTCTAGTATTTACCAAAGAGCTTATTCTCTTGTAATGAATTGCGGAGTTGTTTTTGCATATGCACCTTGTTCTGTTCATCATAACAAATGTGTAACTTATCAAACAAGTGCTCATGCTTCTTATCAGAAATTTACATCTTTATGAATCTTAAAAAGTCATCAGCAGGCTTGAGTGAATGGTCACTCATCACTTCTATAGTGCTGTAGCAACAATAATTAGTACTTTGAACATTTATTCCACCTGCATTCAATTATGCTGGATGATTCGTAGTCACTTTTCGTAACACTGTAACATCAGCCATTTTTCCAAGTCAGGCATCAGCTATGAAGCCTTTTTCTCCAGGTCGTTATTCAACGGGGGCCTGTCATAGCCCAGTCAGAATTTCCTAGTAAACGAATGATAATAAACAGATAAATTAATAAATTGTGTGTACACATATACATCACAACTGTTTCTAATTTTTTGGGACATCCCAAATTTTTGCTCATAATTTTGCTATGCCTCTCCTAAAATTGGAAACCTTTTGAGACAATTTGTTGGACTACATTCAGTAAGTACATGTGGACTACATTCAGTAAGTACCTGTGGACTACATTCAGTAAGTACATGTGGACTACAGTCAAAAAGTACAAGTGGACTACATTCAGTAAGTACATGTGGACTACAGTCAATAAGTACAAGTGGACTACATTCAGTAAGTACATGTGGACTACAGTCAATAAGTACAAGTGGACTACATTCAATAAGTACGTGGACTACAGTTAGTAAGTATATGTGGATTACAGTCAATAAGTACATATGGACTACATTCAGTAAGTACATGTTGGACTACATTCAGTAAGTACATGTGGACTATATTCAGTAAGTATATGTTGGACTACATTCAGTAAGTACATGTGGACTACAGTCAATAAGTACATGTAACCATCAGGAGATACTGATAATCATTACAGTTACAGCCTTCCTTTACCTCAAGAAACCAATGGTAATTCATATCCTCTTTTTTTCTGTCAGTTTCTAAGTTTGTAGTAGCAATATTTTAAAAGTATCCTTAATTTAGGGCCTTTTTCTCTAGTTATTTTTTGTCCCTGGTTCTGGAGGTAAAATGTTTCCTGATACATATAAACATCCTGCATTTCATCATATATAATGAAAGTATACCAACATGTGGATTTCTCATCAGATGTCTTTGTACTTCAGAAATACAATAAAGGCTGCAGCAGGCTAGAGTAAATATAAACATGTCTCTTCATTTGATGTCTTTGTACTGAAGTCCCAAAGGCCATATTGCTGTATAACTCACATCTGTTAAATCACAGGTATAGTTATGTGAAGTATGTAGCTTTGATGATTGAAACAGAATATGTAATGGTGCTATAAAATCTCTCCAGTACTACACATACCCGAGAGCTATATAACACGATGTATTCACTTGTCAGTTGGTACAAATTGCTCTTTTTATTCTACAGACAGCCTATTTTAGTTTCAGGTGATATCATGCCGTAAGTCTAGGTGTAATAATTCTTGGGGGAGTATCAGTGTAATACGAGTTTTGAAGAGTTTGCTGACACTTGTGTATTCAATTTTACCTAGTAGCTGTTCAGTTTACAAAACAACATTATACAGAAAAGTTGTGTACATTTGTGGCAGATATTATTATGAAATCAATGCTTCATATAAATGTTTTTGAAGTCATTTCTATTTATAGCAGGGCTTCACTCCATATTTATAATATGTTCAAGCAATTAATTATGTAGGTTACTAAAAATGTTCAGTATTTTTATTAATTATCTCAGAGTAATATTAACCCAGAAATGATGAGCAATGATAGTGATTATACATGGTATATTGATTTTATAATTGCAAACCAACTGTGCTTGCATGAATGGAACTGATATAGCAGTACATTCTGCCAATCACCAGCTTTTTAGGTGGATGTGGGTACTTAGGACTTTACATATATGTGCCGTTACCATCAAGATGCATGTCACGGATAACAGATGCTTTCCATCTGTATATTGCCTTCCATTTCTGTATCCAGAATGTAGAAACTCAAGGGACAAAATCAAGGTTTACGTACATCTTTTGACTGCCCTTTTTGCTAGTATGCATTCCTGAGTGCTAATGCTAAAATGAAGTACATTTGTGTTGCAATATTATTATGCTAGCCACACATATTGCAAGTCCTACATACCAATAGTAATAGCTCTGTGAGCCCACTGCATCAGAGTTAGTAAATACAAACTTGTACAAATATTTTTGCAGTGAACCCTGAAGTAAAATATGAGAAGAAAGTAAATTATTATGTAATTATTTGTTGGTTCAATATATACACAAACAACTGTAGAGAAACGTATATGCAGTTATAGATACATTTAAAACATCAGTTGAATGTTCGTGCAATGAAAATATTTTTTATTCAGTAATAACAAAGAACATATAGCCTCACTGTCATATATTACCAAATCTCTGTGTATCTAACCAGTTCAGCAAGATGAAGAATAATTAGTGTTACAGCATAGAAACAAGACACTATTATTACACTGTTGTAAAGTGCCAATCTGTCTAGCAATAGCATTTCAAGAAAAGGAAACCAAATAGAAGTATTTGTAAGAACTATATTTCAGCAGTGGTAACAGCAGCTATTCTTACTGTAATAACATTAGTACCATGAAGACAATGTAAGCACTGTTAAAAGAAAAACAAATTTCCCTGTTTTTGGTTGAGAGACACAAGAACAAGTTATGCGTTATTGTTTATTCAAGATTGAAAAGCGTAACACAAAAACATAAAAGAACACAAAATTTTCTGTCTGCGAGGAAAGTTCTCTTCCAGCCCTGGGAAGGCCCTAACTTATACATAGCAACACATAGTCAAACAACAGAGAGGAAAAGTGGAAAACACTGAAAGTGACCCACTTGCTCAGACAATCCAACTAAATACGATGAAGCAAATTGCAATTAAATATGTTTGACAAAAAACATAGCAAACAGAACAAAGTGCCAGTAATAAAACCAATAATCAATTGAAATAGGCACTCTGATAACCACAAGCACTCTGGAAAATCCAATTTATTGAAGTTCAAGGTGGTAAAACAAAACAGTGAATGGGAAGACACGTAATAAAAGTACATAAACGGTCTACAGAATTTGTGTTTTCATCACATTAGACTTCATCAGATGTGTGAACAATTTAAATTAACAATCCCTTCAATTTTATACCCCCTCTAAATCACAACCCACCAATGAAAAACAGCATTCAGTTACCTAATGCAAGATTCCATTTCTTCCTACCCAATGATTATTTTGTCTTTATTCCAAAATAAATGCTTATTATTACAACTCAATAATCTTTTTCAAAAATTAAATGAATAAAAAAATATGTTATTAAATATGCCAAAAATGTTAGAAAAACTTGCTCAAAATTCACATATATCTCTGTTTTATATATTTTATATAAAGCTACTATTTTAAAAGACAATAGCTCTATCAACTGTTCTATTTAAAAATTACAGACATAAAACCCAACCTCAATTCAATAAAATAAGAATAAAATGCAACTCTCAAATGATACTTTAAAAAAAGGTTAGTACAACGCTGTCCAGTTATTCATAATCTTGCTGCCCTCAACTTCAAAACAGGGGCAAGGGAAATAGCATCACTGATTCTAGGGAGTTTGTTGGCTTCCAAAAGGAATTGCCAATAAACTTCCCTGTACTCTATTCTAGTTTTCCACAGTCCTCCTCTCATATCTGGGGACATCTCTTCAATAACAAAAAATAAAAACTTAACCTCCAAGCAAGTAAGGGTATGTTTGTATAGGGAATTCCTTGAATTTTTAATTCATATATCATATGCATGTTCATACATCATTTTTCTTAATTTCCTTTCTGTCTTACCCAAATAAAAGGCTGTGCACTTGGTGCATAGAGCAATGTATATCACTCCACAGGAGTCACAGGTACTATACACCTTGCCCCTCAATATATCTGTTTCTAGACTCCAGTACAATAGCCTCTTTATCAATAATGTATTTACACTGTGGGCAATGACATCTATATATCCCTACCGTCCTTCTATGGTTATTTTTGACTTTATGATGTTCGAAAAGATCCTTAATATTACCTTCTTTCTAAAAATAATTTTAAAAGGAGTATCAAAAATCCCCCCAAGATCTGACAACCTTGCGAACTTCTCCCATTCATATACCAATATGTTCCTAACCACCCAGGAGTCACTGTTAAATTCTGTAATAAATGCATGTTCATACCCTGTACCCCTTTCATCTTCAGATCCTGGGGATCCTACTCTCCTTTGGTTGTTGGTAGGTGAAGCTCCTAACCTTAAAATAGGAGAAAACCTTTCACTTCTACCTTCTAAAACTTCCCCTTGTACTTTCTCTTTTAACTCAATTGGGTATCCCCTTTCCAAAAACATTTTCCTCAGGCTATCACATTCAATCACAAAGTCCTGGTGGTGGGAGGTCATCCGACTAATTTGTACATATTGTCCTTTAATAATACCTATTTTCTGATGGTGGTGTTGTGCACTTGTAAAATGAAGTAAGACATTTGAATGTCTTTTTTCTAAACACTTTAGACCTAAAAGCACCTTCATTTTTATATATAATGTGACATCCAGATAATCTATCTTAACACGGTCAATGTGGTAGGTAAACAGTAAAAAACTGGAACTCCTCCTCCATTTCAACTCAAAAAATAATGATGTCATCCAACAACCTTTTGCATAGTAACCAGCAATCTTTATATTGTGAATTCAATATAACAGATTTTCCCAAACCATCAAGATCATATTGGCATACAGTGGGGTGCATCTTGCCCCCATAGCTATGCCACTGGTTTGTTGAAAAAATTTACCTTCAAAGAACACAAAGTTGTTCTTCAAAACCATATCAATAAGCTCTCGACAAACCTGAAAATCACTGTGTAAGGTTACCAAACCTGTGAAGAGCTTCCTCAAAACAAGCTAAACCTTCTTCATGTGAGATACATTCAAAAAAATCTATGATGTCAACGGTTACAAACAACACTTGTTCTTGACACAACTCAGGTTTTACACACCATAAAAAGTCCCAGGAAACTTTCAGAACATTATCATCATCCATAAGAATTTATTTCGATTTCACTTCCAAAAATTGAGCTAAAGGAGTTGTCACTGAACCTTCAGCAGATACTATAGGTCTCAAGGGAGGGTCCAGGGGGTCCTTATGTACTTTGAGAATCCCAAAGATCGATGGTACCCTAGGCCTATCATTGTGCAAAAATGTAAATTTATCTAAATCAATAAGCCCTTCCAATAATAAATCTTTTAAAGCCACATAAATATGTCTATATGTGAGGTTAATTTCATTTTTTGAAACCCTGCTGTACTTGCTATTGTCTTCCAGTAGTTCCATCATCTTGGCCTCATAATTAAATGTATTCATAATTACAGTCCCTCCCCCTTTATCAGATTTCAGCACCCTTAAAAACTTATTCCTTTACTCGTCTGATATTCTGTTTTCATTCTTAGGTAGATTCAAACAAAAATTGTTTTGCAGGACTCCCTTTATAATTTACTTTCTACTAAAAGTTAAAAATTTCTTAGCTGGCAGTGAAGTGGAGGGTTAAATGTACTTCCTCTTCTTAATTCATCTTCATGTGTACCTTTGCTGTTACTACCATATATTAATTCAAGGTTCTTTTTTCTAAAAAAAATAATTTCAAATCTATAGCTAACTTGCTGATGTCACACTTCTTTTTTGGAATAAAACTGAATATTTTAGAAAACAAGCCAAAGTGTGCTTCATTTACTTCTAGGTCACTGTAATTAAAAATATTGTAACACATGTATGTTAATTGGGAGGGTGGCCTAATGGTTAAGGTGTTTGCCTTACAAACACAAAGTGCAGGGTTTGAGTCTCACAAGGGATAATTGGCTAGGCTTAAAATGGCCCACAAGAGCACTTAGCTTAATATGAATCTATAACCCTCCCTATTAATCCCAAGTGAACATGATTCTATAAGTGTCAGTACCTCCCTTGATTCTTACCCCACCATCGGTCATTGTTACAATACTGCGGTTCCCTTTTCTTCAACCTCTCTGACCTCCGGAGGGGGGAATATGCTAAAGGATCCTGGTAATTAAAATGTGGTTCCGTAACCTCATATCTATTTTCTTTCCCATAAAATTCCTCTCCACTATCATTGCTTCTACCATTATAAATTCACTCTCCATGCCCCTCGTCTTGTTGGTGATAATTAAAATTAGTTTTGGGCTTAGGATAACTGCATTGTTCTAAATATTCAGTCCTAGCCCTGTCAAGCTTCTTTTTTTTCTGTTTAAAATTACTTGACATTTCTTATAAACATAATCCCTTACTTCAAAATATTTTCCCTATGGTCTTCAGTAGTAAACAATAGATCATTAACTGTTTTATGATTAACAACATCAATGTGCCCAAGTAGTGTGTCCGTTTCCTTTTCATTGTAAGTAATAATGGCACAAGCTATTTCCATCCCACTTCAATCAAAAATACCTTCAAAAAAATGTTTGACAAAAAGCCAGTGAGAAGAACATACCTAAATGAAGTGTAGGTATACAGAAAAATAACACTATTCGGTATAAACAAGGGACTGACTGACTTATAAACAATACTATGAAAGGCTAACCTCTAAGAATAAAACCTACAACATACATTTCAAGACCTGGGAGACATCACACTGAGGGCAGTATTCATAGACAACATATAATGCTTTTTAAAGTATTGTAGGAAGTAGCGACGTTTAGGAGGAAGATGATTCGGTGACACCAGCAGTATGGTCTTGTTTGGGTGCATGTGACAAATACAAATGACTGTGGAATGATAAGCAAATCGGCTTTGTGATGTGAATGATGGATTTTTAGAAGCACCTGCTGGGTCAATATAATGGATCTCTGCATAAGGTGGAGGGCTGACATGAGTTTGCCAGGTGGCATTTGATGCTACTGGCATCATACTTTCTGGTGAGCAGAGCAAGCATCATTATAGCATCTTGTGCTGGTGTCATTCCAACCTACTTAGACGTAGGAAAGCAGAAGTAAGGGACAGAGAGGCAGACGTTTACTGTAAGCATTGTTTTCTTTCCTTTCCATCTTCTTTTCACACATCCTCTATTGCACTAATTTCTTTATTACATTCTTTAACAACATTTGAGGAGAGGCAAGCTATAATTGAGGGATGTTGTACAAGGCAAGAAAGCTTCTCCCAGCAGTATGTGATCCATGCTACTGCACTGTACTATAATGTATAGCTATAATATTATGTGCAACATATACATATATATATATATATATATATATATATATATATATATATATATATATATATATATATATATATATAGATGGATTCACTTCATAACACTGAAAACTCAAAACACTGAAAATGAGAAAACTTCATAATACTGAATACCAAAACACTAAAACTTCAAAATACTGAAAACTCAAAACACTGAAACTCAAAACACTGAAAACACATATCATACATATGCTGAGTTTAAACAACATAAACCATAGCACTTTCCACCAAATGTAAGCAGGGGGGCAAGCCCTCCTGCACCCGCTGCTACTTAAATATATCAACTCCAAGATTGCACTTAGTGTACTGAAGTTCAATCTTGGAGTTGATATATATAAGTAACAGGGGGTGTGGGGTGCAGGTGGGCTTGGCCCCCTGCTTACACTTCGTGGAAAGTGTTATTATTTGTGTTGTTTAAACTCAGTATATGTATGATATGTGTTTTCAGTGTTTTGAGTTTCAGTGTTTTGAGTTTTCAAGATTTTTAAGTTTCAGTGTTTTGGTTTCAGTGTTTTGAGTTTCAGTGTTTTGAGCTTTCATTGTTTTGAAGTGAATCCATATATATATATATATATATATATATATATATATATATATATATATATGTGTGTGTGTGTGTGTGTGTGTGTGTGTGTGTGTGTGCTAATGTCTTCACTTTCTGTTTTCTCTTCCTTCTACAGGTCTGCTTGTACAGATAACAGAGGAGCAGCAGTGCTCACCCCACTCTATACAAGGTGATGTCTCTGGTGCACATAATTTTGCTCTAATAATTTACTATTCATTCCTTTTCTCAGAGTACCAGAGCTATGCAAGGCCTGATCCATATCAGGGGAGATACAGTTAAAAGTAACTTGATATTTAGCACTGTGAAGCTGCCAAAAAGATTGTCTATGAATTCTAGGGTGTGTTGTTAAACTATATAATTTTGATTATAAATGTACTACTTTAAAAATCTTCAGAATAGTGAAATAAATATTTTAATTAAATAAAATTGCAGCAAGTTGGCAAGTGATTTACTGGGAAAGCTCACACAGACTCTGCTACAACTTGTGAGGAAAAGGTTAGTTTGCTTTTGCTTTCTTGTATTTAATATTACTTTGTTGACTTTTATTTTGTGTGTTGAGATTTGTTTTCTTTACAGTGTGTTTTACTAATATTCTGCTCTTAACTCATTACAGATGAGTCCACCTCCAGGCATTTCTGCAGTCAACTCCTACAGAGACCTCTAGGCGTCAAATATTGCTTATTCATATTTGCATTAATAATTCCAAAATCATGCTACATAGAAGGTATCAGAAGATTTCATCTTAAAGTATAGATGATGTAAAACACAATTTATTGATATTTGGGCTATATCAGCTAAAAAAAAAATATTGAATAGTATTTGTATACTGTTTATTTGTATTCTAATCATTTTCATATTTCTCTAAATAGCTCAACATTCAGGTAATGCAGACTGAACTGCATAGCTTCATATGAAGGCTCATAGCTGTATTAAGAAAATCTTGCTGTCAGTATGTTTCTTGCTTGAATATTTACTGAGATATCATAAGCTGTTTATATAATATTACAAATTTAATATTCACTGCCTTTATTTTGGTTTGTAAAATGTAGTTTAAAGCATCAAACTGAATGGATGACAGCAATGTGAAGATTCATTTATCCTGAACTGTTTGCCATTTATAGTTTTCCAGAGATATGAATATTTGTTTGAGTTGCAGGGTGATAGCTGTTGCACATCTTGTGTATTCAAATAATTCAATGAGGCTTGGGTGTTCATTTAAGCAGTTTATTACATGCAAACACATATGGACGGAGGACTGGAACATTACTTAAACAAACTAACTAACTGTCTGACTGCTACACACATACATGCTTTCACACTGGCTGCTAACTCAAATGGCACTCTTGCTTGCATGTGCGCAGTACTTATAGGCATGTGCCCACTGACTGGAACGCTTCTTAAAGGTACATCACATTCTCTGATCTACAGCCTCCCTCTTTGACTAATCTGTTTTGCAATGAAAATGACAATTGAATAGGCATGCAAATTATACAGAGATATATAAACAATAACAGTCATGTCCAGGTTGCTGTGTATCTAGGATTAGGTCTTGAGATATGACCTGACCTTGTAATGTAATAATTAGAGCTGAGTTTAGCAACAGAGACAGTCAGTGGGGGATGTTCTGTTTTTGGATTTTCAGGGATACTTTCAGGAACAGGAACAGATGATGAAATGTTCTCGGGAACAGGAACATTGGACAAATCACTCTGAGAATTAGAGTCGCCATTGCAGGCAAGATGCTGTAACACTGACTTGGACACCGGTAATAAATGTTTCCAGTTCCACTTAAATTACAGTTCTTGTGATTCCACAATGTACAATCTCAGTTCTTTACACAAATGTTTAACATGTCCTATCCAATCAAAACCTTTTGCTGTCTGCATCATCACTATCTCTCCTTCTTTTGACAGATTTTAAGGTTTGCTGGTTTTGTCATAGTAGGAATTTTTGTACAAATACTTTTTTAGGAGTGGAGCTTTTACTGCTTTGTTGTTTTTAACTCATGGAACCAGCAAATTCTTACGTCTCTGAGCAGGTGAACTAAATAAATTATCGCGAGGACTGTTTCTGAGATTAAGCAAGTTTAGAAAAACATCAGTATTGTCTCATTTGGATTTCTCTAACAGCTGTTTTGCTCTTTGAACTGCGCATTCAGCCAAGCCATTAGACTGTGGGTATTCAGGACTACTAATAACATGAACAAAGTCCCACGTTTCAGCCACTCTTTTGAACTACTGACTTGTAAACTGTGCACCATTGTCTGAAATAACTTTGCACAGACCACCATGGACAGAAAAATGTCTCTCCAATTTAGTAATGACAGTACTGGAAGTTATGTTAGGAAGCAGGTCACTCTTGAACCAATTTGAATAAGAGTCTACTAACAACAAGTAATGCTGACCATTCCATTCAAAAGTATCAGTGGCTACTGTTGACCAAGGTAGTTCAGGAATCTGGCTTAACTGAAGTGGTTCTTTTTGTTGATGCAGTTTAGTACTATTACAAACAGAACAAGATGAGAGTTCTTTCTCGATATCTTTTGACATAGAAGCCCAAAATACTAGTCCTCTCACCCTTCTTTTGGTAGAATCATTTTCTGGGTGGCCACAATGCAAGATTTTAACATACCCCTGTTGCACGGATTTTGGAACAATCACTTTTGGACCTTTCATGATGATACCATCTTCCATCAAAATCTCAACTCTGTAAGGAAAATACTACTGCACATCTACTGGTAAACAAGATTGCTTAGAAGGCCATCCTTGACTGATAAAGTGGTTGAGTTTCTGAAGAGTTGAATCTGAAGCTGTGTGAGTTCTAAGCTCATCAAGATTTGTGGAAGAAAAAATTCTCACTACCATGACTTCAAAATCACGTTTCTCATTGTCATGCTGTTCAGTGGTTTGTCTGGGCGATCTGGATAAAGTATCAGCAAGATAAAGAAGTCTGCCTTTTGTGTAAACAGGATTGAAATTGTACTTTTGCAATTTTAGCATCATGCGTTACAATCTTGCAGGAGCTGTGTGTATTTGCTTTTTCAAAATAGTGGCCAAAGGTTGGTGGTCAGTTTCGATTTGAATTGGCCAGTCATAAATATAATCATGGTACTCCGAATATGCAAACACAATTGACAAGAGCTCTTTCTCCATTTGAGCACACTGCAACTTGGTTTGGGTTACAGTCTCGATGAATAGGCTACTGATCTACCCTCTTGAAGAATGACGGCACCAAGAACAAATTTAGAAGCATCACAGGAAATAGTTACTAGTTTGTGAACATCATAGTATCTTAAAGTAGGTGAACTGGCAATTTTCTTTTTCAGGACATTGAATGCACTTTGGTGTTGATCTAACCAGGACCAGGTTACATCTTTGCATGTCAGCTGTCGTAGCAGTTTTGAAAGTTGACTCATATCTGGAATGAGCTTGACTAAATAGTTGACCATACCAAGAAAATGCTGTAAGGCTTGGACATTGTCTGGTGCTGGCATCTCAAGAATTGCCGTGTGCTTGAAAGGATCTGATCATAAACCTGAAATGGTAAACAAATGACCCACATAAGTAACTTCTTTTAGCCTGAATTTGCATTTCTGAGGATTCAGTTTAAGATTCACTTCAC
Organism: Protopterus annectens; assembly: GCF_019279795.1. Taxonomy (NCBI): domain Eukaryota; kingdom Metazoa; phylum Chordata; order Ceratodontiformes; family Protopteridae; genus Protopterus; species Protopterus annectens. The sequence goes on along the minus strand of NC_056729.1, from coordinate 393,376,381 downwards.
AAGCACATTCCAGAGCTTTTCTGAGGTTTCTATCATGTTTGACTTCACAATTGCCTCCTACAACAATGTCATCTACTATAATAGCACATGGATAGCCAGAAAAAAAATAGTTCCATTGCATGTTGAAAGACCTCACTGGCAGAATTGTTTCCAAATACCATTCTCAAAAATCTGTACCTTCCAAATGGTGTACTGAAAGTGGTTAACAATGAAGATTGTCGCTCAAGCAAAATTTGCCAAAATGAACCTTTTGCATGTAAGAAAGAAAAAAAAACAGTGGTATTTGGCATGAGGGTAGTGACTTCTTTGGTTGTAGGCATTGGATGATGAAGTCATTTTAGTGCTTTGTTCAAATCTCTTGAATCAATACAAATTCTAATATCATCTGAACTTTTCTTATGAGCTACTACCATGGAAGATACCCATTCATTCGGTTCTTCTACTGGACAAATTACTCCTATTTGCACCATTCTGTCTAGCTCTGCTCTGACTCTGTTCTGCATAGCTACTGGAACTTTCTGTGCTGGTCTGATAACTGGGCTTACCTTGTGGTCTAACTTCATGGAGTACACAACTTGGAGTTTGCCTAGTTTGTCTTCGAAAATATCAGCATAGTCAGAAAAAATGGTCTGGGCAAAATTTAAGCTGTTATCATTCAAGCTTACACGGTGGACTTCTTTATTAAATGAAAGCAGTCCCATTTTCAAACTGTCCCTGAGGCCTAGTAATGACTGCACATGTCTCTTGGCCATGTAAAATTGCAAGTCATAGCTGCTCCCAGAAGAGTAAAATGAAAGCACTACCGGGCCTTCGGTTTGAATTTCTTCACCACTATAAGCAACAAGCTACGCACACTTTGCTAGAACAAGTTGTTCTCTAGCATTTACTCTAGCAAATGTTTCTGCTGACATAACATTGCACTTTGAACCAGATTCTACTTTGAGAGCTATAGGACTCCCATTGATCCGAATAGTACAAAATATGTCACTCTTTGCCCACAAATCTACTCCATTGACTGTTTTACCAAGCACAGCCACAACATCAACATAAAAAGTAGGGTTGCAGCTTTCTAATTGATCAACTTGCCTGTTTGAATGTTCTCTTGCCTTTAAATTTACAAAGCCTTTTGAAATGATTCCACTTTTTACATGTGTGGCACTGCTGACCAAAAGCTAAGCACTTCTCACATTTGGGCTTGTGGTTTCCACAATTATGACAGTTGACTATGAGGCTTGTCACAGGGTTTCCTGAGTCACCCCACTGCTTTGCTGAGTGTGCCCTGGGTCTTATTGAAGCTGGTCTAGGTTTTGCTGGTACAACCACACCCTTAGGCCTGTATCTTTTAACCTTGTGCTGCCTACTATCAACATTAGCACTGGAAGAAGCTACATGAGTGCACATTTGTTAGCATATTCGTGTAACTTTCTATGAGCTCATATATCTGACAAATCTCAATGGCCTTGTTTAAAGTTAAATCACTGTCTCAAAGCAAAATCTTTCGCACTGTATCATTATTAAGAAGCCTGCTTTTATCAACTCATCTCTTAGATCACCAAATCTGCATGTTTTAGCCTTATAAGTCAGTTATATAGCTGCAAAAGTTTGACCAGGCTTTTGATGTCTTGTGTAAAATAAGTGTCTTTCCATTGTAACATTTGTCTGGGGGTTGCACATTTCTCTAAAGTTGCATTTTAAGCACTCAGGATCTTCCTGTGTTTCAGCCTATACCACAATATGGTGGTCTTCCCCCTCCCCTGCATATACAACAGGTGCATACACAAATGAATACTCTCTCTTTCAATGGCTTCTGAAACAGTTAAATTCAATAAAATTAATGTGTTTGTACATGTGTCTTTGTCAGAAAAATCAGCCTGTGTGAAAATATCATACTCCTGCTCAAAAACTCTCCAATTTTCTGCAATATTGTTATCAAACACAAGTGGACTGGGTCTGCAAAATCTTTCTGCATGCCCACAAATTATTTTGAAACATAGAGCACACTTGGCCACTGTAATTATGTACCAACATTCACACACACTAGGTACTTATAATAATGTTCAATGCACAAAATCTCTTTGAAATAACCGTATTTTGCGAAATAACTGTACTGTAATACTGCACACACTTGCCGACATTTTGCATACTTTGGATACTTTGAATAGCTTTAGTTAATACGAAAAAGTAAGTAGTACATTGCAAAAAAATACACTTGTTTTCCCTTTTGTATACAGTTTATGCAACTCGGATATTGTTTCAAATGTTTTCATAATTATTTTGAATATTTTTATCAGTATATTGCAGTTTCAAACATTTTGTTTAATTAGAAATTTGTTCTGAGTGTTTTAAACACTTCATTTTATATTTATTGCGTAAAAAAAATTTGAGGGAGTTTTAGTACCTGGAATTTTATTTCTGACCTGTTTGGGAGTTGATAATCAAAAAAAGGCAACCAGGAGAACTTGTACTGCACTTTATTGAATCAAACACACTCCAGCAGTAGATTAGTTAAGCACTTTCATCCTCTATGGGACTTCATCACAACTGTTTGTGAGTTGTTTGAGCTTCAGATGATCCACTCATGTATATTCCTCCATTACTAACTGTGCGCTTCATGGTTTTGACTTTGGATCCCATTCTGACACCATGTCACTCATCTTGTGTATTCAAATAAGACAATGAGGCTTGAGTATTCGTTTAAGTAGTTTATTACACACAAACACATCTGGAACATTAAATTTAAATGAACTAACTGACTGACTGCTACACATGCATGCCTTTACTCTTACTACTCACTCAAAATGACACTCTTGCTTGCATGTGCTCAGTACTTATATGCACATGCTCACTGACTGGAATGTTTCTTAAAGGTGCAGCACACATTCTGATCTAGAATAACTTCATTTTTTAAACGATTAAACCACACCTACTGGGAGTTAAAGGTACACAGTCAAAAGAGCTGTACTAGAGGGAATGAGTTAATTGCATATTAAAACTAGGAAAGATACCACCATAGTCTCTTGTGAGTCACACAGAAATTTTTCCAAATCTACCACCCTGGTGCTGTTGTTTTATTAAACTCATCTGTCTTCAGAGTTGCCTGGCCCTTACGTTAATTTGACCATGTATCTCTTTCCCTCTCCCCTTTCATTGGCTACTCTGAGTAAGCACAAAATTATCATTTTGTGAAATCATTCTCCTTCAACTATTTAAATTTATTGTCCACCCTAGTGTATTCCATAGAACCAGAATACAAAGTGCCCACCCCCTTTCAATCTATCTTTCTCTTTTAAAATTACTGGCGCTCCACTTTGACAGCTAAAGCTTAAGTTACCCCCTGTTTCATATCGAACTGCTTTGTGCACACTGCAGTGCTTAGCATATTAACCTATATTTTCCTATTTCTTCTTTAAAACCTGTAACATCTATTGCAAGACTATCAATTGTTGGAGAGCCCACATTCTGCCTCTCAGTAGTCATCTTGGGATTAATGCTTTTGTTTTCTCCAGGTGAGAGAAGGAGCACAGGGACATTATTTTTTGGAGACTGCTGATCACCAGAAAGCCTAATAATTGCTTTACAGATGACAGCTGGGAATCTGTGCTTATATTCTGTTCCTGATGAGAGAAGGAGCAGAGTGCATTGATTCCAGACTGTTTCTGGTTGGGCAGTGAGTGTCTGTGCTTGACATTTCTTATTGGTCTGGTTTCTATTCAAGATTTTTTGCCAGGAAAAAGATAAAACAAGATACCAGACCCTTGCATCATCTGGGACAAGTCTGTGGATCAACAAACAGGCTGTGACCTGCTTTTTATCTTGGGATTTGTGCTAATGTTTTGCTTCTGATGAGAGAAGAAGCAAAGGTGCATTATATCCCAGTAGAGTGAAGCTGTGGTGAGACCAGCACTAGTAGTAGCTAGACTGTAGCCATTCATGTGATTCCCCTCTTTTCATCATTCTTTTTTTTTTTTTTTCCTTTTTTTTCAAAACAGGTTTATTGTTTTAACATATAAGAGAAATATCATAACAATTTTATACAAGTAATTAAAAATAGGTATTATTATAATATTCAACAAAACAACTAAAGTATTTACAAAGACATCCACTACAATCAGATCAATTAATTAAACTAAAATACCATGCTATTGAAATTAAAATTTTTTTAACAAATTTTATAAATTATCCCATGCAATAAAATAAGATGTTTTTCTATTTGTTCTAGTCCTAATTGTGTTTATTTCCATATGGCACACTATATTCATAACATTTTTAAATTCATTGAACGAAGGAGGTGTATCTGAAATCCAATTTCTAGTTATTATTTTCCTAGCCACTGCTAGAATAGACCATAACAAGGGAAGCTTAACCTTTTTAACACTTTGAGGTACAGGTGTGTTGAATAATATAAGAGATTTAGAAATAATGAAATTATCTGTAAAAAGAGCCTGCAAAAATTCATTAATTGACTTCCAGTATTCTTTCAATTTTATACAGTCATAAAACATATGAGCCCAGTCAGCATTAATTTCTACATTACATTTCTTACATAGATTATCTTTATTATTTATTTTATTCATCATCAAAGGTGTATAAAAAGATCTATGCAAAAATTTCCATGTTTAAAGTCTCCAGACAATGGAAGACGTAGTTCTATAAGCAGATTCCAATATATATTGTTTATCTTGTTGATTTGGTGGGTCCCCATTAATAGAAGTGAAATAATTCCAGTATGAATCTACACTGTAAAAAGTTTCTTGTCTGATAACTTTATGTATGTATGAAAGTTTACCTTTATCAGAAACTTTATGTTGTAAATTTAATATCAAGTAATCAATCAGTGTTGGAATAGATTCTTTAACAGTTATAGACATTAAATCTATTTTATTAATGAGATGTTGTCTAAAGGTCTGAACCTCTAACCAGCAAGTTTCTCTTAGATCAAATTCTTGTTTTAAGAAATCTAGATTTTTAACTTTATTATCAGATATCAACTGATACCAGTACTTTAGATCATTATCTATAGCTAAATGAGTTCCTTCAGAAGTAGATGACAAACGCATACCCTGAGTATACATTATAGGAAATACAATAAAGTTCCATTCCCTATACTTAGGGTGCATGAATATAAAGTTACGATAACTAATAATAATATTTAATGGGTAACAAACCATATGTTTAGGTGTAATAGGTGAAGTACAAAATTCCTTTAGTAACCATAACATGGAGTTATTTACAATCATATTTTTATGTGTTAAGGAGATTTTCATGAAGTGTATACTAATTAGCTCCCAATAATCTTTCCATTTTGTGACATATGACTGATCTATTAATAAAGTAATAACTTTTACAATAGAAGAGATAGTATCTAAATTAAAGTCTGGAAAAGAAATACCCCCTTGAGACCAGCTATTAGTATGTTTCTTTAATGCAATCCTAGGTCTATTAGGTGCCCATAAGAAATTTAACATTAGTGTGTTCAGTTTCTTGATAATTATTTTTGTAGGTGGAAGTATTATTGATTGTATTAAGTATAAAATCTTGGGGAATATTATCATTTTAATAATTGTAAGTCTCTCCTCCATAGTAAAAAACATATTATTCCAGGTATTAAAAAGATTTTGTATATTAAGAAAACAGGTATTATAATTATTATATATAATAGATTTAATATCTTTAGATAGTATTATACCTAAATAAGTTATCTGACCTGAATTGGGTACATATTTAGTAAAATCACTAATGAGAATATTTTTTTCGTATATATATAGGTAGTATTTTAGTTTTTTCTTCATTGAATATTAAACCAGAAATACTTTTAAAATTCATCATGTTATCAAATAGAGACTGTATAGAAGAATTAGATCCTTCTGATGTAATTAGAACATCATCTGCAAAAAGTTGAATTTTGGATGTTGTATTTTCATCTATTTCAAAACCCTCTATGTCAGTACTGTTTCTGATCAAATTAGCCCAAGGCTCCATTACTAAAGTGAATAATAGTGGAGAAAGTGGACATCCTTGTTTTGTACCTTTAAGAATGGGTATTTTTTGTGAAACATATGTTCCTACCTTAATATAAGCCAACGTTCCTTTGTATAAATGTTCAATTAGAATTACAAATGCATCCGAGAAGTTTGTGCACTTCATTAAGGTAAACAGATAGTCCCAACTTACTGAATCAAATGCTGAACTTATATCAAGAATAATAAGTGTTAAATCTTTCTTTTTCCTATTTGCAAAATCTATTAATGTTAAAGTTCTTCTTATATTATCAAAAGTATTTCTATTTACAATGAAGCCTGTCTGATCTATATCTATAATGCCGGGAATGATTGTCTTCAATCTATCAGCAAAGATATTCATAAACATTTTATAATCAACATTAAGTAATGAGATGGGCCGATATGAAGAACATCTAGTTGGATCTTTATTAGGTTTTAAAATTGGCGAAATAAATGTATATTGCCAAGATGGGGGGGGGGGGTTTAACTCAGTTTGGGCCAAAATAAAAACCTTATGTATTAATGAATATGTATTTTTAGAAAGGATTTTATATATCTCTGGTATAATACCATCATTACCCAGTGCTTTGTTTGATTTAAGCTTATTTATTTGTGTAATAACTTCTGTATATGAAATACTCTTGTCCAATAGTTTAATCTGTTGTTTATTAAGCTTTTTATTCATATTTGTGGTTATAAACTCCTTTATTTTATCTTTAGGTTCCATGTTAATATTATTATGGTTAATTTTGTGAAAGTGATTTCTAAATTCATCTAGTATTTCTGGTATACTAGAAACATTCTTCTTTTCCTTAGAGAAAAGATTTCTTTGATATGGTTTTGTTTATTCAACCTTTTTGTTTTATTTTAAGTCTATGTAAGTATTT